>NC_143263.1:7886586-8188982 GCF_984573655.1 Nuphar pumila | reverse complement strand
TTTACCATTGATTTTTTGAACCTTATAAAAACTCACCAGTCAGAATCTGATTCCTGTAAAATCAAGTATCTAGATCACATATGTATGACCCGATTTAAAAAAAAATGCAAAAACCTGAAAACCTTATTTAACATGTTTTATTAGCATATTTCATTTATCATGTTTGCATCCCTTTATATATATATATATATATATATATATATATATATATATATATATATATATAGAGAGAGAGAGAGAGAGAGAGAGACCATCCAACGGCGTTCTTTATCTTACAATTGAGTTTTTAGTTGATCAAACTTTACATATTGGATTTTTATCATTCATTTAGTGAGCAAGATGTTTAGATGTGTTTTTGAAATTGCTAAAAAACCGACGGCTCACATGTATTGTAAAGTTTTAAATGCATTGAGTTATCAAATTTTTCACTTTTTGAAAAACATGCTTACTGTAAAGTCTTTGTGTAAAGCATATTTCTTACTAAATAAATTATAAAGAACAAATATATGAAGTATAATCCATAAGATGCTAAGAAGGGTAGTTGTCTAATCGTCATTGGTTATAGATTTTGGACCTTCCTTTGGTTGGACGGCCCCGTTGCCTACATATATATGTGTGCATCGTCGAACACCCATCTCGTGTGATCAACAGTGCTAATTTTTTTGCACTACAGAGGTCTTTTGTTGTGGTCACGATTGTCGCTAAAGACTTTCCTTCTGCCAAAGTCTTTAGCGGTGGTCAATGACCACTTGCTAAAGACACTTAATCTCTACAGTTGGTGTGTGATTGCACGTCCAACCCTTTGTCTAATTTTTTGGTGTTTGACGTTACTCCCGCCTGTGTGTGTGTGTGTGTGTGTAGAGAGAGAGAGAGAGAGAGAGAGAGAGAGAGAGAGTAGAGAATAGGTGGTTGAACAATTAGGTGCTTGTGATGCATGTTTGATGGGTTTTTCTGCTCTTCCAGTATATTTTTTGCAGTTTCGATCCCATAAATGTGTTGGGCATGGTCGATTTACGAGGAATCCATACCTGGGTTATGTGTTTTCGATGAAAAAAATGATATTTGGATTCTCAAAAATTTATAAAGATTTTGGACCGTTGATTTTTTAACCTTATAAAAACCCACCCATGTGTCGGAAGCTAACATTTCAAGAGCTGATCCCTATAAAACCAATTACATAGATCACATCTTTATGATCAAAATTTAAAAATGAAAAAAAAAGGACCTTAAAAACCTATCAAGCACATATGGCAAATACCTACGTGTGTGTGTGTCTATATATATATATATATATATATATATATATATATATATATATATATATATATATATATATATATATATATATATATATTCCCCTCTGAGATCATAACGCTAACCTGCATGGCTTGTGTTTTTTCAGGTGGATCCCTACTGGGTCCGATCTGATCTCTCATGACATGAGTTTTATGTCAATTTGTCAAGTAGGGTGGACCTGGGTCTACGATGATCAGCTTGTGGGTCCATTCCCATCGAGAAGCCCTATAGGTTTTGGTTGGCTTTGTGCTTGACAAATTGGTCCAACAGGTTCGTCTTAATGGATGGTTGGACCCACACTGCAACCACCTATCTAGGAAGCCGGCACCCTAATCCTTGGTGGGATCTACATCACATAAAGAAAAGCTCAAATTATATGGACCCTTAGATTCTCAAGATGTGTAGTCCATAATAAATAGGCTGTCAAGAACAGACACATTATATCAGTAGTGCCCACCTAAATATGAGAGAGGATCACGTAGAGGCACCTCACAATCGGAGGCGCTTGGATGTTGTTCATCCTAAAATTGAACGGCACCCATCAAAACAGTGAATATTCTCATTGTGAGCCGTTCATTTTAAATAATTCTTATGTTGTCCATCCAAAACATTAACAATATTGGAAAATTGAGTAGGTATATTTGAGTGATGGGCATTTTATTTGTACAGCTTATAACTTGAGATCAATGACATCCAGTGTTTGGAGGAGCGTGGAGCTTGATATAAATCCGTAATTTTCACATATCCAACTTAGTGATAAGTGAGCTGTTGCGGCCTCTACTCATAAGGTGAAGGTCTGAAGGCGTTAGTCTATATGCAGTTTATTTTAAAAGTTAGTTATGTAATTTTACCTTAGACTCTTTGTTATATTCAATGACAATGGTAGACTCTCTGTACCCTTTTTATTTGAAGGAGACAATCTGGTTCTTATATTGTATCTCAATCAATAAAGAAAAATGCTCAGTGTGATTGCCAACTTAGGTAATTCTTACGCAAAATTTTTATTTTTCGTGTATGATTGTTTTCTTTTGTTTTTTTGGAGTTTTGATTTTTTCAATCCATCGGTAGTTAGAAGCCTAGTTCCCTAACATTCATAACTGCTCTAATGGCATTATGACTTGATCCCATCTCCTAAAAAAATTAAGTTTTTTTATCACAAGCATGTCAATCTGCTTTGCAGAGCATACCTTGTTTTGAGAGTGCATTTGACTGTTGAGTTCCATACTAATTAGTGAATGGACCAAGGAAATTATAGTTTTCCCATTGCCTTTATCAAACATGAGTCAAGACTGCAAAAATTCTTGGATTCTCTGCATATTTCTTCTAGTTACAGGAAATACAAAGCTATTCACTACCCAATGATTCAAAACAAGTATTCTGGGTTATCATAGTAACAACCATTTAACAAATAACAAAAATGAAAAAAGGGGGTGCAATTTCATCCAACCTCTGTACCAGATACTGCAATCCCACAATAGACAATCCAAAATCCAATGAAGAAAAAGGAAACAGAAGTACACAACAACCAAACCAAAAATCTACAATTTTTATAATTTTATATTTCAAGAAGAAAATGAATATAAGCATACTGATTGATGCCTGTATCATATATTATATTACAAAACAGCATCCCAATCTTTTTGTATATGGAGAAATCCATCTTACACATACAAACAAAGAACTTCTCTAGAACACCAATAACCCTTTAGCCCTCTTCAGACCTTGTCCTTTCTCCCCCAACATCCACACACAGCAGAACACAACAAAACTACTAAACTACAAACAAAATCACCACTCGCTAACAAAAAAAAAGAACAAGCAAACCCTCAAATGCCCACAAGAGCTCTTTACACCTTGTTAGTTTGATCAGCTTAAGGCATTCAAAGTTGAAGGACGCCACGAGTTCAATACCCAAGATGCATGCCTCTTGATGCATAATCGAAGTCAACTGAAACTTCTCCCTGGTGGACAGGAAGAAATACTCATAGAATTTTACACTGCTAACATCAAAACAGGGCAATGAGGGGTTGAAGGTCCTGACCCTGACGTTTTAATCCCGGATGCGGTTTTCCCAGGCAAAAAAAAATCCCATCCTTAATTTACATCAGCCACCATAAAACCCTCATTAAACCAACGGGTCTCCGCTTGTCTGGTAGGAGCAGCAAGTGTACGTCACCTTGTGTTGGGACGTTGCAAGTTCAAATCCCAATGGTATTAGGGTCTGCCTAACCCCAGTTTGCTTTTAAAAAAAAAAACCATTAGACCCATGATTGTACAGAAGAACAAAGAGAAATTTACTATTAATTAGACAAAAATTTTTTTTTTAAAATAATCATATTCTAATGAGAAAAATGCTCAACTCAGGGCCACCACCCCGATCAGGGTTCATCATGTAGAAGGCCTCCGAGTAGCAGCTACCAACCACCCTCTCGAACCTAGCCCTCATATACATGAGCTCGCCACCCTCACAAACCAAGCCGGGCAGCACCCCAGCCCCAACAGACACAGCACGCAGCAAGCCCAGCACCTTCAGCTCACCCTCACCGCACTCCCTGGATACAGTGTACACAGCCTTGCGCCTGTTGCAGTACATCCAGAAGGGCTCGCCAAACAGGGCCTTCCTGGGGCCCGTCTCGAACTCCAGGGCAAGCCTCTCTAGCCCAGAGGCCATATCCTTCACAACTGAGCTCGTGGGCATGGCTAGTTCCAGGACGAGGGCTGGGTCCGAGCCTGACTCGTCCTGCAACACGATTCAAAGTTGGCGTGGCCCTTGCCGTAGCCTAAGAGGGTACCGGTGACTCTCGCCTGGACAAGGTGGGCCACCACAAGTTGGCAAGCCAATATGTGTGTATATGTATATATTATATAGTTTATATTAGGTAATGTATATAATGTAAATTTTATAACTTTTATATATATATATATATAATAGAATATGATAAAAATCAAGAGAATTAAATAATAAAACTTAAGATTGGTTTTAGAAATAAATGAGCTGGAACAGAAGAAGAAAGATTTAGAAGGTTTGAAAGTTGAAAAATAAGGTGGGCCTCCACAAGTTGGGTACCGGTGACGGCAACATGGGAGAGTACACTCTGATCTGACCCCATCTCTAACGTAAATTGATTGTTAGTTGTCACTTGCTTCTTATGGAAAATAAACAAATAATTAAATTGGTTGTTCTATGTGTATAGTGATGGAGTTATAAAACAAGTAAAAGAAAAAAAAAAGGAAAAGTAAAAGTGTGTGAACTGTGCAAGACTAGGGAACAGTGATGCACGAAAGCAGCATTACGCACGATGGGAGCTCATCCAGGAAATTACGAAGTTTTAAAAATAAAAGTCAACTGGAGGGTGTGATTATGGTCCAGTCGATATGATAAAATTAACTCATGCTCTAAGGTGACTGATTTGGAAATATATTTGCCACAGTGAGTTGGTACAGTTTCTTTTAGGTAAATCCCACCCACTAAATATGTTTTACATACCGAATTTGATACGCCACATAAGTTTATCTTCAGGGCATGTGGCTTTTTTCTTCTATATTTTGAAGATCAAAGACCTATCTGTGCTGGTTCAGCCTGTCGTACATATGGTCTTGTCCGGACAGCCTGTCGTACATATGGTCTTCAAATACCACGGTGATTTAGGAACGTGTCAAAGTCCTTATTGCTGAATTCTTCTCCTTATCATTGTGAAAAAATTGGACGGAGTATCAAACTTGCTTTTTCACTATATTTTTAAAAATTTTGAAAACAATTGAAAGCATCTGGTTTCTTAACTAGAGGAAACAGCTAGGAAAACTTGAAAAATCATCAATCATTAAAAAATAGTACTTATATCCTTCCCTTGATGGAACAGGCTCCGGGCCCCAAAAGATCGACATGTATGATCTCTAGCGGAGCACTAGAGACATGTTCAGATCTGTCAAAAGGGAGCTTATGCATTTTTCCAAACATGCACATAGAACACAAAATATAGTTATTATCATTCATAAAATTTAAATAGTTATTTTGCTACAAAAAAGATAAGGTTTTATGTCCTGGATGGTCGAGTCTAGCATGCCAAACTTGAGAAGAAGAAAAATTTTCAGCTGAATATGTCATTAGATTTGCATTGTCCTTATGCATGTGCATCGGCTATACATACATATCTGCCTTAATTGGTCCACTTTGGATTATTCTCCCTTTCTAACCATCGTTCACGTAAAATTCATGAGGGTGGAACTCAAAAAAACATTTATGATCTTTGACAAATTTAGAAACTGATATCAATTTTTTTTAATGCTAGGCGCATGCAACACATTTTTTAAGAGCAAATAATCATGCTTAGAGGGTGAGAAAACATTACCAATGCTTGATATAGGTAGACTATTGTTATTTACCACCACAATCCCATATGAGCCACTATATTCGTCTTCGCTGGACAAATTTGCATCCTTTGGTGTCATATGATGTAACACTCTACTATCGATGTATTAATTTGAATATGTCATGTTGTTTAGAGCCATTGCCACAAAATCCCTGAGAATATCTTAGCATTGCCAGGCGATATGATTTTTCCTTTCGTAGGATTGGCAAGGAAACAGGGAAGAAAATAAAAAAAAGGGTTTTTAACGTGGTTTGAACGATGGAATGCCTATGTCCATGATCCTCATACTCTCTCTACTAAACTCGTAAGAGGGAGGTTCCTTTAATATTAGAGATTACAATCAAGGTGGAGATCTTTCCAAATCATTAGATCCCCAAATCATTAAGCCACATTTTTTGCTCATAAGAATTACAAGGACATTTTATTTCCTTAACCGATTTCTTGACTTTAACTACCTTATCTTTCTTCTCTTGCCTGATTGTCAACTTTATCTTTCTGGATAGAGGTTGATTGAAGATAAGTCTTGAGTCATTTGGTTCTTAAGCTGGATATGGACCATGCTGATTTTGGATTGGGACTGGATCAGAGACTTAGATGGGGGTATGGGTCTTCTTCGGTTTCCTGGCTGGTTCGGTTCCATCTACTTACCTATGTCTACTGCAGCACTGCAGAAGGATCCTTGCTTCTCTATGGAGGCCGGTAATTGAGCACATAAACTCAAAGTTGCAATCATGGAGAGCTAAATACCTCTCCTTCCCTAGGTGTATCACTACGATTAAGCACGTTCTTAGTGCCAGGGGCGGCTCAATCGAAGTTTAGTCCCTAGCCAAAGCCTCCAAACGAGGCCCTAATTTTCTTTTTCATTGTACATAAAAATTCTATTATTTATTGAAGGGGTTGCATCTTTTTTTTCTTAAATTCTTAATATCCTCCATATTTACTAATTTTGTTTTATAAAAAGGGAGTTCTAATATTTGTTTTATAAAGAAGGGAGTTGCATGTGCATAAAAAATCTTGGCCTTAGACTCCAAAACAAGATGGGAGTGACAAAATTAAGAATAGACATAAATTTGGAACCACTTAAGCATTCCTTTGTGTTCCCAACATTTTTGGAACGAACAAATTCATATGGTGGCATTACTCTAAAAAAAAAATCACATGGCGGTATTATTGGTTAATTATTTTCCCTACAATGTTTCGGCTTGAACAACCATACCAAAGACTCTGGCTATCAATCAGATTATTCCTCATTGCAATTGTCTGGTAGCACTTCTTTCATTTTAACACCAAAGCATGAGAGATGTGTTTTTTTTATTAAATATCCTAAGGGACAGAAAGGACACAATTATTATGATTCAGTAACTGAGACTACGATTTCTAAATATGTATCTTTTGCAGAACATCGTTCACGCTTTTCATCTAGTTCAATGGAGATGTCTAACAAAATGGATAGTCTGTTTCTTGTTCCATGTTTATTTAAAGAAAACAATTCTTAGTCTAATCATGAACCTTCTAACTGAAGCAATATTTTTCTATAATAAAGAAAATCAAAAGATGGATGACTTAGAATTGGTCTCAATTCCTCTCCTACCAATAGTTGGCAAACATTCCAGCATACATTAGTTTCTCAAGGAAATTATTCTTCAAGTAACCTTATATTCATATCATATAGACATAGCTACCACCTTTCATGCCTAAACCATAATCTTAAACAGTTGTGCATGTCACAAGTAAATACAATACCTTGACTGCCAAGACAAAAATACATGGCCATGACACTTGAAAGAAAACACAATGTTGATATCAAAGGACATTATATTTCAATAGCTTATACCAAGGTTATCAAAAGGAAAGTAGAATAAAAAATTAAAAAAATTTATGTAGGAAGAGGAAGCAAAAAGTGAAGGTCATTTAGGTCCATGTGAAGAGGGAAGCAAGAAGTGAGTAATGAAGCTTTTATTTTTGTTCTGATATGCAAGCTAGGGCACATAAAGTAAAAAAGAGAAAAAGTTTGTCATGCTATATGAAACTATTACCTTTCAAGACTTTTTTTTAGTTTTTTATTACATGATTAAGAAACAAGTCACGTATATTAATTATAACAACAACAAATAATATAAACATTTTGAATGAGATAAATGAGTATTTTACAGGTTATTTTTGTTCTGATATGAAACTTTTATTATAAACATTTCAAAATTTTGGAGGCCCCTCCAAAATAAGAGGCCCTAGGTGGTGGCCTCAAATCTCAAAGATGCCAGCCGGCCCTGCTCCATGCTATTTCATTTACATTCTTCTTCGTGGATTTCTAAGATGCTGAGACAGTTCCTTTGGTCCGGAACGAGTGATAAGCTTAGAATGAACCTTGCCTCGTGGGATGTTGTTACTCTGCCCTTAGATCGTGGATGCTGATGAATATTGCATTATTATCACCAGCCACACCTTTTTCATTTCCTGAAGGTCAATTTCTCTATGACCTGAGCTATGTACTGCTGCTGTTTACATGGAATTAAATAAATTGTTTTCATATCCCTAAGAAAAAACGTTGGGGTGCAGTTTCTTTGGGTTATAAATAAAAAAACCTCTGACAGATGCAGTTCATCCATGCAATGAACAACATTCAAAATACTATGGTTTATTACTTTATTTTTTCATGAGGAGCGGAGAAACCACCCTCTGGATCAGAGACTTGGTCTTGTTGGTTAAGCCTGCCGTATGGTGTAATTCGTGGCCCACCCCTTGCTCCTCGGGCGTGTTTGCTTCCAAACAAGCAAATTACATAATCCTCTTGCCCTGACATCCATGAGAATGGAACCCTCACCACCCGTTTAGGAGCCAAGGGCCCCACCTTACACTACACCAAACTCCTTGAGGCTATTCAAATTAAATACTATGGTTGGACTATGCGTCTCTTAGATTGGTCCCCACGCGTTTCTCTAAGCTATTGATGCCCTAAATAAATGACATCTAAAGTTTGCAAAATAAATAGGTGAAAACAGTGTTTTTTTATTTACAGAGAAAGCTGAGGACCTGTATCTTTGTGATATAACCAGACATGCCGTTACTGAGATTGCTCTTATTCATTTACCATGTGTTGGAACTGACTAATGCATTTATCAACACCAGTTCTTTAAATCATGCCATTTTGTATTCATCTTAACCATGAATAAAGAGAAGATACGGCTTTGTCTAAACAGATTTTCATTAGCAGTAAAACCATTGGACAAGATACTGGGAGGCACGTTATTATTATTATTATTATTATTATTTTATAAGCAAGCTGTGATTAGGTAGACCCCACCAGTTATACAACGTACCGTTTGGTTTTGAACTTTCAACGTCCCAACACAAGAAGCTCTTAGTGTGCCGGTTGCTGGGCCCCAAATGATAATCATTCTCTCTCGGAGCAATCTTGTCCATCTCTCACGTGAAAGCAAATGTGATAACATGCGGCAGTGGAATTCAAATCGGGACCTCTTATTGTGAGCCACATGATTTCAAATCACATGAGATGCAATCCTTACATGTCATGAATATCTTGCTATATTATATTCTGACCAAGAGATCTCCTAGGATTGAATGTATGATGAAACCCATCCTATTTCAAATGATGGGATCCATTTTCAAGGGCCTCAGCAACTCCACACCCTTGTGGCATTGCCAAATCATTCAAGGACAACCCTTACATTTTTTTCTTTTAGGGCCTGTTTGAAATGTGTAGTTGAGATGGGCGTTTATGGAGTTAATGCATTTGAAGAAGTGGCACCTGCTAAATCCTGTAACCACCTAATCCATGATTTAGTGTAAATACAAAGGAGAAAGGGCCTCACTTCTCATCTCAAATGCATAAACGCCTAGCTTAGCGCTGAAATTCCAAACAGAACTACCAAGGTAGACCCTTGGGATCACCAAATGCATAAATGCCCATCCCACCGAGATTCCAAACAAGCTCTTAAATTTTCTAAGAATTAGTATTTGGAGTAATGACTTTTGTTCATTACTTACCATCAGGGGCTCCACTTGTCTGGTAGGAGCAGCTAATGCACGTCATCTTGTGTTGGGATGTTGCAGGTTCAAAACCCAAGGGTTCTGCCTAATCCCGGCTTGCCTTTCAAAAAAAAAAACTTTTGTTCATTGCTTAGTTTGCAAAGTGCTTGATTTTATGAACCACAGTAAAATATGAAGAGGAAAATAGTCCTTCTATACAATGCATGCTCGATTCACAATAATCACCTTAACCCAAAATTGAGACACATGCTCAGTGATGTAAACAGGTTGGATTCAAGTTGGATCTGGGTCCAATATATAGTCTGATACGACTTAATTGGACTCAGATGAATAGAGTCTCTATTGAATTTGAATCTGATTAGGGGTAGCTTGGATCTATATTTATACATAATTGAGTTGGATCTTGTTGGACTTGAATTGGGATTTTGATTTGAATGCAAGATTGCTAAAACAAAATTTTAAGTTTGGGGTAAGCCCACGGAGTTTTGCACTGCCATGACAGTGATCGTAAGTACGATAGGCATATCCAGCGTGGTTAGGTCTTTGATCTTGGTTGGGGTTTTTTTGTGTAAATATAAAAAAGAAAAACAGAAAATGAATGTACTATATGACAAAATAATGTGTTTTTGAAAATGCCCCACAATTTGCCAAATGTGTCAAATAGACAATATCGCAGTCCTTAATTTTTTTTATCGCTTTTACCCTTCGTAGGTGTGAATTTTCAATTTTTGCACGTTATGACACTAAAGTAATACACCCACGAAACTCATCAACAAAATCACATCTAAGCTTGAGAAATTCCAAAAAAGATTGTGAAATTTCATACAATTTACAAAACTCGTGACGAGTATCGCATGAAGTATTGTGAAAATTATAAAATTTATGAAAGTTCGATAATTGCAAAATTACAGACGAGTATCGCATGGAGTATTGTGAAATTATGAAAATTTATGAAAGTCTGATATTGCGAAATTTCTTATTAGGATCACACCTATATTGCAAAATTTTGTCTCATATAAATGATGCTTCATTTTTCATTCCTTTTTTTATCCGGATGCCCTATTTTTACAACACATGGCATTCTTGTGGTCCCCAATTCTTTCGGCGACATTTTGACAACATTCAAGCAAATATTCTAGTGGGTAGTGACTTTGCAAAAATCCTTCATAAACGACGATTCATCAGTACTTTTTTGGTTTTTTCGGTGTGAAAAAACATTGCCTATAATTTTTTTCAATTTTTTTGTTTTGTCCTATATAAATATGCATATAGTTACTTGTTTTTTTTATGTTACTTGTCAATATTTGATGATTTTATCAATATTTATCTCTGGGAGATTGGGGTTAGGGTTAAGTATGCACAAGCATTGAATAGAGGTTGGTTGTGTGATGTATTGTGGTTTATTATAGATTATTGGTTTTCAAAGTTGTTAACTCAGTGATACATTGTGTGGTTGGTATATGCAATTACAGTGAAGGCTGAAATGATATTTGTAAATTATTGTAGCACTAAGCAACCCCTTTGAAAATCTATAATGGTCTCTAAAAACAATAACTATAAGAAATTTGTAGCATTAATGTTTTATAAAACTAGATATATAGAAGAGTTAATTGTCTTCCAGTATAAGTGCATTCTAAAAATAGATAGTGAAGATACATGGATACATCTCTTGGAAGACAATAATGTTCAGTCAATGTTATATAAGTGTAACATTTACTTAGTTGCTAGTAAAGCTACATGAATTAACAATGTTTGTGAAGTTAAACAATTTGAAGAATGCATAGTTAAATATCAAGTGAAAGTCTGAAGTGATGTACACGAATGAAATGATGAAAATCTTATGAATGTTGTGCATCTATCTCAACCACTTGCTATTGAGCTCACTCCTAAATGAGTTGGCTCGTAGCTCAACTTGTTTAACTCAATTTTTGGGTTGAGTCAAGCCGAGCCGAACGACGAGCTGCTCATCTCGTTTCCCAACCTTACATGTGATTGGCCTATGTCACATAGGCAGGCACTCGAGCAAACCCTAGATTTAGTTCATAACATATGGTGGTGCACTGTTGTTTAAATGGACCTAGCCACCAAATGTTAGATCTAATTGCATGGGTGTGTTTAGATTGGTTTATTTACTATATTAGAAGTTTTTATCATGTTTAATACACAGCCATATGTAAGTTTTGAAATGGTAAAAAAAAACAATGGCTCCTGATTCATAAAAATAAAGGTAATTTAAAAATTGTAAACAGGATATGTTAAACATGATTCTAGGGTTTGCTTTTGCTTTTGGATCTTGGATGTATGCAAATCAGGTGCAGCACTATAAGTTATGGTGTATATATACATATAGTAATGATACAGTGCTCCCCGAGCACCTACTCTCTAAAATAAAAGAAAAATACAAAACAGCATATTATGCACAATGAAATAAGCTAATTGAAACAGTGCTAAATAGGTTTTTCAGATTTTTTTTGTGTTTTATTTTTAAAATGTGACCGTACAATTGTGATCTGCGTGCTTGAGTTTATTGGATCAAACAGACGAACGTGAGCGCACTAGGTGATGTCTGCTTGGATGCCTCGGCTAGGATTTCCGAGAGAAGCAGGAACTTCGTACGACGCCATAAAAACCAGAGTCCATTCTGTCCTTTTGCGAACCGGAAAGAGAAGTAAATGTTGACAAACAAAAAAAGGGTTGGGTGAAAAATTGGCTTGCTTTACGAGTAAATAAAAATATGCACCTTATTCCATGACCACATTCAAGTAAAAAAGTAAAACTCTCTCTCTCTCTCTCTCGTGGAGGGATGCACACGGGCAGGGTTCGAGCTGAGTTTGGCATGTACAACTTAGACCCGCCCAAAAAAATATGTATAGGCGATCCGCTCAAGCTCGTCGTGAACTTGAATGAGCCGATCGCTTAATTGGGTTGAGCCCTAGTCAGTGTTTCGCACTGCTGCACAACCGACCAAGCTAACCCGAGAGCAAAGGGGGGTAGGGTTGACTGAGGGGCGAGGTGCATGCATTGGAGGGGCCAGGACAGGGTTTTTCGGTCAGAGAGAGAGAAGATGGAGCTTCTAAGAGAGAGGGACGGGGCTAAAGGAAAGAGAGGGACGAGGATAGGGCAGACGATATTTTTATAATTAATATATTTTATATTATATAAAATATAAATAAGAGCTGAGCCTTATCGAGCTCAGTAGGTCGATCAAGCTCGGCTCGTTTGCTCGGCCAAGCTTCAAAGCTTAGTTCAAGCTTGATTCATTTATAGGATGACTCGAGCCTGAGCCAAGCTTTACCAAGCCAATCTCAAGCTGAGCCCAAGAGTCGGCTCGATTTGTTGTGCATCCCTGCTCTCAGGTTATGTTCGGGAGCCTTGCAATGAGATGGAAACACGGTTTCAGTGTGTTGCCAAAATATCATTTTGTTATGTGATGTTGAGATATGAGTTGCCAAAAACAAATATTTTTTGGGGACCGTCTTTCCTGAAACCGTGTTTCCATCTCATTGCAAGGCCCAACGCCATTTTTTTTTGGGACTGGTCTTGGGAGCCGTACCACTGGAAAGAGAAGTTTGTCGAGTTTATGAATAAAAGAATGAAAATATGAAAAATTATTTAAAATTTTTGGAAAGCTAGTTATAAAATCGCATTAAATTCATGACATACTGGAAATAAATGATAAGTAAAACTATACTGGAAATAAATGAAAAGTAAAACTATCATGGTGTCAGATGAATTTCATGCTCTCTGAATTTATTGCAATAAAATCACGAGAAATTCAATTTCTCGCCAATATTGATGGCATGGTTTCGCTTGATCGACTGTATATATATATATATATATATATATATAACAAGTAACCAAAAAATTTGGCATACATTGTCACTCCTATTTGATCCATGTTAATATGCTCATAGTAAACACTTGGCTCACTTCTAAGTTCATGTTAGTTTCTCTTTTCCTTTTTTTCTCTTTCGGATTTTGGTGAGGGAAAAGCTTAAGATAAATTAAAATTTGCTTTTTAGAAATTTCCCCTTAAGGATTCGAGTTTGAGACAACGTAATTAGGGTGCAATTCTATTCAATCTAACAAATCTCAGCATGGGATTTTCTGATTGAGAGAAAAGCTTGCAATAAATTAAAATTTGTTTTTGGAAAATTCTACGAAAAATAGCCTATATAAAATGTTAAAATATAAGAAGACATATAATTAAAATTAATGAAATATGAAAAACTACAAAAGTGTTGTAATCTTGTCTTGATAAATTTGCAATGTTTTAAAAAACGGGCAATATCCTGAA
This sequence comes from Nuphar pumila, assembly GCF_984573655.1. Classification (NCBI taxonomy): domain Eukaryota; kingdom Viridiplantae; phylum Streptophyta; class Magnoliopsida; order Nymphaeales; family Nymphaeaceae; genus Nuphar; species Nuphar pumila. Next base: position 8,175,011 of record NC_143263.1, on the reverse strand, counting down.
AAAAATCAGGAATTGAGACATGTAATTAGTTTTTCAAAATATCATGTTAAAATTGGTAGATTTTATAAATATATTGCAGATAATTGTGACTATGATTCTAGCATTGCAGACCAGCTATTCTCATTTGAATTTTTTCCACTGCAGACTTGTTCTAACAGAAAATAATTATGTTGTTTGTTCCCTCACTAGGATGGAAGCCACTTGCTTCTCCAAGCTTCGATAAAACAGTTGAATAAAACAGACATAACACATGTTTGGTTTATAACATGAATAATTGTACTTGTCCAATGTTTGTTTCATCGGACAATGTTGTGTTCCTTATGTCCAATTAATGTTTGATTGCTTATTGTGCTGACAACCTGAATACACATAGATGATGGGTCAGATAACTTTGTTTCAAATCGTACAAATCAATCTGCCCCACCATATGAGTGTTTGAACATATTTATTATGGATTTTAGCCTGAGATATGAATCCCAGATTGAATCCAAATACCAAAAAATATCAAATTTATGTATACATTACGGTCGATTATCGATATACACTATTCGAATGAGTCTTCTTGTGCCAGCCTGAGAAGACCCTGTTTCCTGTGTTGGCTGTTGACTTGTGCGATCAACTGGTGTAGGTGGGTCGTGTACAGACGCAACATCATCTGTAAAAAAATACATTAGAAATTCTCAGAATGTGCATTTGAACTAATCAAGCATCTAATTAGTTATATGATATACCTATCACAGGAGCCCGTGAAGATGAAGGTTGAGCCTGGCTACTACTGAATGAGCGACCACTATAACCTCCACGAACCATATTCTAACAAATAACATATGTCATACAATACATTCAAATAATTCACATCAAGTATTACAATGCATTCAAGTCATTCACATCAAGCATTGCAATGCATTCAAATAATTCAAATCATTGACATCAAGTATTGCACTAATTCAAATCATTCGTTAATTGCATAAATTATAATACATTCAGATAATTGAAATCATTCACATCAAGTATTACAATGCATTCGAATCATTCGTATCAAGTATTACAATACATTCAAATAAAATTTTTAATCATTCATACCAAGTATTGCAATACAACTCACATCAAGTATTACAATGCATTTAAATAGAGGTTTGTAGTATAAGATTTTGCTCACTAGCTTGAGAATTCTTCCTCGTCATTAGTTTGACTTTCTTCTTCTTCTTCTTCTTCTTCTTCTTCTTCTTCATTGTTTGCCCATCCACTTGGTACATCATTTGGATCGCATTCCTCTATGAATGTTTCATCAGCCAATGGAGATATGACATGCATATCATGCGCAACATCGTGACCATAAGCGAAGTCACAGACATCATCTGATTGATAGTAATCACTGTCTTCAGCTAACTCATCTTCCTGTAACTGATCATACTCGGGGTATAGTTTGGATTTCACCTTGCAAACTGCCCACCATTCATTTCTATCTGACTTTTTTATACTCGGATATGAAGTATAATAAACTTGTTGAGCTTGCGAGGCTAATATGAATGGTTCATATGTTTCAAACCTGGATTTATGATTCACCTCCACAATGCCTGAAGCTTTGTCGAGTCTTGTTGCAGTTGGATCAAACCAATGACACTTGAATACCGTAACCCTGTTATTCATGCCTAAGTAAGTCAACTCCATTATTTACTCTATAACACCGTAGTAATCATGTTCATTTTCACCGTAGCTGCTACCCTTGACACACACGCCACTATTTATCGTTGATTTGTTTATACCGTAGTCTTTTGTATGGAATCGATAACCATTTACGATATACCCGTTGTAGCATTGCACAACTTTGGTCGGACCATTTTCTAAATCACATATTACTTGATCTTTAACATCACCATTGCGAACCTACGCACAAACATAAACAATGATTGTGATAACGATCAATTAAGTAACTTAGTGTTGTTTATAAGTACAAAATTTATGTTAGCTTCTTTACCAACTGTTTCAACCACTCCACAAACTTAGTTTCACGTTCTTTTTGTACTTCTGCATCAGTGAGATGTGAAACTTCGTTTCGCAACTCCAGATCAAATCGTCTGCAAACCACAAATACTTATATTACCGAGTCATTTATCCACATATAGAACATAAAAGGATTTATAATTGAGTTGCATATACATATACTTACTCGATGTATGGGTCGATCGCTGAGCAATTAAAAAGAATATAGATGTGTGCAGAATCTTGCTCTCGATCTGTCAATAGCCTTGATCGGCAACTACCAAATGCATGCCCAAGTGGTTGAAATATCGACAGTTTGTCAGCTACAGTTACTTGTTCTCCATCATCGTTACGGGGCAGGCATGTGTAACGTGTTGGAATATGAGGTTCGAAGTACATAGATGAGAAATTTGAAATCTCTTCTAAAGTGTACGCCTCACAAATAGAGTCTTCTACTCTTGCTTTATTACGAACCTTTTTTTTTAGGTCGAACATGCATCTGACAAGAATATACATTTCAAATTTTAAATATCTGTCATTAAAGAGACAAATATAAAAAAACATATACCTTTCAAATGGGTACATCCATCGATATTGCACAGGGCCACCAACCCTTAGTTCATATGGCAGATGTATGATCAAATGTTCCATAACATCGAAAAATGCTGGCGGAAATATCTTTTCTAACAGACAAACAATGGTGATGACAGAGTCCTCGAGATTCTTTACATCTGATACAATGACCTCCGATGCGCACAATGTTCTGAAAAATCCGCTCAACTCAGACAATACCCCCCATATAGGTTTGTCTAACATATCATGGAATGCTAGGGGTATCAATCGTTGCATAAAGATATGACAATCATGGCTCTTCAACCCATATAACTGTCCATCGTCAATCTTCACAGCCCGAGCAATGTTAGAGACATATCCATCTGAAAATCTTAGTTGTCTCAACCATTGACATACATGTTTTATTTGATCAGGTCCGAGCACGTACTTCGCCTTTGGTTTTAGTACTTTGCCATTATACTCTTTGAGTTCCAATTCTGGTCTTTTACATATTAATTTTAAATCCATACGGGCCTTCGGATTATCCTTCATTTTTCCTTTAATATTCATTACTGTATTGAACACATTATCAAACACATTTTTCTCTACATGCATCACATCCAAATTATGTCGTATCAATAGGGTCGGCCAATACGGTAGTTCCCAAAAAATAGATTTTTTCGTCCAATTGTGTTCCTTCCCAAATCCACGGAAGGGTGTAGGACTGCGGGCATCTGTTAATACATCTGGAAAGTATCGCAATCTTCTTAAAATCTCTATGCCAGACAATCTTGAGGATGGACCTTCCGTTTCAGTTGTGCCTGCTGTAAATGCATTCTTTTGATGTCGGAACGGATGATCGTTGGGTAGAAATCAACGATGGCAATCAAACCAGCAAGGCTTCCTTTCATGCCTCAATCTAAAAGCTTTGGAATCCTCCATGCAGTACGGACAAGCCAACCTCCCATGTGTGCTCCAACCAGATAACATACCATATGCAGGGAAGTCACTGATTGTCCATAGAACAGCGGCCTTCATGTTGAAATTTTGTTTTTTGTGGGCATCATACGTGGTAACACCGTCATCCCACAGTACTTTTAATTCATCAATCAATGGCCTTAGATATACATCAAGATTTTGGCCAGGTGAGGTCGGACCAGAGATCAACAGAGACAAGAAAAGATTTGGACGTTTCATACACAAGCTTGGTGGAAGGTTGTATGGAGTTACAAATACTGGCCAGCATGAGTATGGAGTTGATCTACCCCCAAATGGATTAAATCCATCTGTACATAGACCGAGTCTAACATTTCGCACTTCCATTGCGAAGTTCTGATGAGTACGATCAAAGTGCTTCCAAGCTTCAGCGTCAACAGGATGCGTGATCTTGTTTTCATCGTGTCGAACTTTATTTGCATGCCATCTCATGTGTTTAGCTGTCTTTGAAGACATATACAATCGCTGCAATCTAGGAGTGATAGGAAAGTAGCGGAGCGACTTGTATGAAACTTCCTTTGATCTTGTGCTACCATTGCCTCTTGTTTTTGGCTTGAACCGAGGATGCCCACATGACGGGCATGATATGTCGTTTTCATGCTCCTTGAAATACAACATGCAGTGATTTGGACAAGCATCAATCTTTTTGTAACCCATACCTAGAGCGTTGACCATAACTTTCGCATGATAGAAATTTTGTGGCAATTTCTCATCTTTAGGCAACATACTCTTCACAATCATGCACAAACGGTCAAAACATGATTGACTCAAATTATACTCGGACTTCAAATTCATTAGTTGAAGAACTGCAGACAAGATAGTGTGACTCTCACAACTGTTCCAAAGTAGCTCATCAGCATCTTTAAGTAAATCATAAAATCTACTAGCTGCATCGTTTGGTGATTCTTCATCTACGGCAGTTCTTACATCACTAGAACTCATAGCAGAACCCAGTTCTGTTCCTGCAGCATCAAATATCAAATTCGTATATGGATTATCGTGCACCACATTCACCTGTGCATCAAAATCGTTTCTAAATTCTTCTCCATGAAACGTCCAGTTCTGATAATCACTCACAAAACCCTTCCTGTATAGGTGATGTCTAACGCCATGAGGTTCTATAAATCGATTATTCTTACAAATCTTGCTGGGACACCTAATCCGACCTGTGGGATCTACCGTACTGACACTCGTCGTTGCAAATTCAATAAAACTATCGACACTATCCATATATTCATGCGATAACTCATTGTCCACTATCCTACGGTACATCCATTCACGGTTTGCAGTCATTCTGTCGTATGATGTTACGAATAGTATCCTAACGAATTAAGAAAAAAACAATCAGAATGCTACGATGAAGAAAATATCAAATTTCTCATGCAATATACTATGTCAAACAATAACAAGAATTTTTATGCATGCATTGATAACTTAATATTTTCATGTGCAAACTATTAATGACACGATACAATCATTTGAAGCATGCTTTTATTATAAAATTTCACATGGAAGTCAAAATCAAATTGAAATTAACTACATGCAAGCATGGATACAATTACATCAAACATTGCAATACATCATAATCATTCATATCAAATAAATGGAAAACATGTACCTCCAGCAAACACACTTCAATATCTCACTAACTACTACCATGCTTAGCATGGACTCCGTACTCCAAAAATAAGAACACTTCCATATTTCTACATTAAAATCATGCTCAGCATGATCTCCGAACTCCAACAAAGCAGTCATAGATATCAACAACTAAGTGAGTGTGTGAACAATAAAGTGCTGCATTCAATAAATTAAATAACATGTGATACGTTTGCATCACTTACTCACCACGGGTATTTACCCGATTTGCATTGTTTTTGTCATTTACTTACCACAGGTGGCCGAGCACGAGTTGGTTCTGTTGAAAAATCTGCACAAAAACAAAACAAATTAAGTAACAAACTAACTAATCATGAAACACTAACTAAAAAAATTAAAACAAATTAAAACAACTCTAACTAATTGAAAGAAGAGAAAAGAAAAATAGTATATATGTTAAGTCAAATCTAACTAGAAGATGCTAATTTAACAAACCAGCTATAACATGTTGAACCAGTCGACTAACATAAAGTCATAGACAATTTCTAATCTGAACTACTTAGCAAAGGAATAGTAAATCAATCAATTAGTTTACTAGAAAAGATGTGAACTCCGTTTAACCACCACTATCATAAAGAATTCAAATAGCCCTAATCTAACTAACTGATTGTGAGAACATTAAATATCAATCTATCTAAGAAAAATATAATTATAAAAGACTAATAGATTGAAATACTCTAACTAACCAGATTTCAAGAAAACAAATTGAAGTAAAACTAACTACCAGTAGACATTAACAAACTAACAAATTGATAAAAATTTATGAACTACTCTAACTAGATATAACTAAAAAATTGATAAAAATTTATGAAATACTCTAACTAACCACAGTTGATTAAATCTCAACCTAGCCAGTTGATTTCGATTTGAATTTTTTTTTTATAATTTAGTCATTATAGTTGTTGATTAAACTCAAAATAATAAATCTTTTGCTACGATTTTATTAATTTTACAATTGTTGGGTTCAATCACAATAGTCTATTATATTTTAGCAGTGTGGTTCTTCATAATTACAGTCGTTTCAAATTTCAGCAGCTTGAATTGTAGTACCGTTGTTATTCTTTTTATTTCAACAGCAGTAATTATTTCTAATAATTACGATCTGATTTTAGCACAACATAAAAGTATTAATTTTTTTTATTCAAATCAACATGATTTTCAAATACAACAATTTGTTTTCAATTTGTTAGTTTGTTTTCAAATTGTTAGTTTGAAAGCACGGCAGGGGGTTAAACCCCCTGCCTTTCCGGCAGAGAAGGGGGTTAAACCCCCTGCCGGAAAGGCAGTTCCGGCATGGGGGGTTGACCCCCTGCCGTGCCTTTCCGGCAGGGGGTCGACCCCCCATGCCTTTCCGGCAGGGGGTCGACCACCCCTGCCAGAAACGCAGGGGGTCGACCCCCCCTGCCGGAAACGCAGGGGGTCGACCCCCCCTGCCGGAAAGCACGGGGAGCGGCGGCTGGCGAGGTCGCCGGTGGCCGGCGTAGTCGACAGCAGAGAGGGGGAGACCTGGAGCGAAGCTCGGGGGCCACTGGGTCGCCGGAACTCAGAGCGGAGGCGAAGAGGTGGCTGCAGGGAGGATCGTCGGTCGTCGGCGGCTGAGGACGCCGGTTGCGAGTCGCCGGCGAAGGGGAGACAACACCTCCCGGCAGCAGCCACAGGGAGGAACAGCAGGGAGGAGGAAGAGGTCGGTGGCGGGTCGCCGGTGCTCGGGGTCCCTGGCGCAACCGCTAGCCAAGTAGGGAGGTCGGCAGCGAGGATCGTCGGCGAGGCGGCGGCGGCCGAACGGTGGCGAGAGTCGACGGGCGGCGGGCGGGAGCAATACAGCGAAACAGGAAAAAGAGAAAGAGGGATGGGATTAGGGATTTACGCGACATTTAGCGACGGCTTAACTACGGAATGTTTCCGTCGCTAAGCCGTCGCTAAATCAAAATACAAAAAACGCGACGGACTATATTCTGTCGCTACGCCGTCGCTAATTAGCGACGGATTAGCGACGACAGAGTTCCCTCTCTAAATCCATCGCTAAAATGGTGTTCTTGTAATAAAAAGTAGCGACAAAAAATTTTTCGTCGCTAAGTAGCGACAGATTAGCGATAAAATTTGTTTCCTCGCTAATCCGTCGCGAATTAGCGACAGATTCTATCTCTAGCTAATCTGTCGCTAATTAGCGACGGATTTTTTCCGTCGCTAATTTCTGTCGCTAATTAACAATTTTCTTGTAGTGGTAATTTGAAGAAGAAAAAATCCTAATTTGAAAAGCCATAATTCAAGCACTAATTTTAAAGCCCTAATAAAAATCTTAATTAATTTGAAAAGCCCTAATTTGAAACCTTAATCAAATCTTAATTTGAAACCATAATAAAAAACACTAATCAAATCAAAACCTAATTCAAAAACCCCTAATTTGAAATCTTAATTTGACCACTACTTCTAAAGCCCTATTCAAAATACCTAATGAAATCAAACCCCAATTCAAGAAGAAGAAGAAGGGAAAGAAAGAGTGAAAAAGAAGAAGAAAAGTATGAGAGAGAGAAAGAGAGAGGTGGTGTCATGATGTTTGACTTTTTTTTCTTTCAAGTGTCTCCCTCATCCTTCTGGGGGGTAGAGGGGGAGAACAGCAAAACACCATTTTTTGATGCGGCCAACATGTGTTCTGCATGTCTGTTGCGTCTAGTGTTTATCTGTAATGGCATCCTATGCGGAACACGGAATCAAACAACCTCTTAGGGCACAATTGCATGCCAAAGAAAGGTGCTCCTCGTGGAACAATGTCCCCCCACCCCAGACTTCATTTTCACTGAAAAAAAAAAGGTTCCCATTGAAAAAACAAGTTTTTTTTTCCTTGCAAAAGGAGATTCTCGTATTTCAATGAGAGGCTCGCAGAAATGCATGGCGCCCCATGCCGACTTTCTGTAACACACAAACATGCCTTGGGAGATCATATCCGGAAGAACCAACCTCTTGATTGGTTCCCAACCATAAATTCATTTTTTTTTTCTTTGAAAGGCAAGCTGGGGTTAAGCAGACTCCTACCAGTTATACTACTATACCATTGGGTTTTGAACCTGCAACATCCCAACACAAAGTGACGTAAACTAGCTGCTCCTACCAGACAAGTGGAGCCCCTTTTGGTCCAACCATAAATTCTTGCTCGGATTGATTATGTCACTGTACGTTGGTGTTTGCCTAAACCCCATCTTACCAATTTATAAAAAAACAAGAAATGATTCTAGCTACTCCTGAAATCGTTTATTCAACCAAATTCATGTTGTTGGCTTATTGAACATTTAACCTTGGCAGCACCATCGATAAAGAGGAGGTTAACTAGTCGAATCTTGGCTAGGTTTTGGTCAAAGTTGGTGTTGTAAAATGGCATTTTTTTTAACTTGAAAAAAAAAAGACTATGGTGCTCAATATATTGAGAGAGTTGACAACAGTAGTACATCACTTTGCAATTATTATATGGTGCTTAAATTAATCATGCTTGTTAACAGCTTTTTTTTTTTCATAACTGCTGGTTAACATCTTAAAACCACTTTTGACTATTAGCTTGAAACAACCTTGATTTTTTTTTTATGATGAGAACCCTAAGAAAAACCCCTGGTGGGGCCCCACGACCATCTAGACTTACTTGGCCCACCTCTGAAAGCTACGGACGCACCGGTGATTGAGATTATTCCTTACAAGGTGTGATTCATGAAGATTACTTCACCCTTTGGAAAATCAACGATGGTATTGTGCATCAACTTGCACCTTGTTGAATCTTATCCTGTAGTACAAGCCTATGTCACATGGACAGGATACGTACAGGGGGCTTGATATGAGTTCGTGACACGAATATATATGCAATTTTTTTTTAAAACAAAAAGATATGGGGACACAAACCTTTCATTTTTTAATTGATAAAATAATGCATTTTTAATATTTAAATATATAAAAATAAATATATTATTAAAATTTGAATTTTTTTATAATATAAACATATTATCGGACATGTCATGATCGACCATAGTGACAAATATTGCGAGATTTACGAAAATCTCTCTATAGTATCGCGAGAAATTGCCTGAAAGTTTAAAACGGCAATTTCTTGCAAAATTTTTAAAATATTGTGAGATTCATGAAAAAAACATAAATACCATAATTTAAACACGATAATTACGTTTTAAACAGCTATTTATTGTGAAAAAACCATGTATTTTTTATTTTTAAATAATTTTTATTAATATTTTCTTCTAAAAAATAATTTTTATATTTTTTTAATTTATTTTTTTTATTACCGAGATTTTGCCAAAAAAAAGTAAGATTTATGAAAAATTTTCAATTTCTCGCAAGTTTTTGAAAAACGAGATTTTGCGCGGATAAAAAGGTTTGTCACTATGGTCATGATACGCCACATGGTGTTGTGTCCCCATACTTCATAAAGTTACAACGTGTCCAGCACGTGGGGGAACGCTTTTGCAAACGAACATGAGCTGATACATTGAATCCCTCTCTATCTACAGGGAATCGATCTGCAGGGAAATAAATCACTTGTGCTTCCATTGGGGACAACCTGGCATGCAAGATCATATAGGGTGCGGAGCAGATCCAATGAACAGGCCCGAGTACTTTACAAAGTGGCTGGGTTCGGGTATTGTCAGGTCAGGTACCTGGCAAAAATCATAACCCAAACCCGGTCCTCATATTGCTCAGGTCAAGTGCCCGTTTCAAATCCGACCCAATGACAGCCCTAACGAATCATGCGTGCCCCTGTGATGTAGGTACATGACAGTGACAATGGATGACATAGGCTGATATTTGAATAATTTTGCTGAATAATATGAGACAATACTGGGTCCTGCCTGCATTCGATGACATGTTAAGGGCAGCTTGTCATTGAATATTTACATTAAATATGGTCAGTAGTTGCTCAGCAGTAAGAGTGAATGAATTTAACTTTGTTCCCCAAAAAGAAAAGGAGTGCATGAATTTGGCCAAGTTTCATTAAATATCTGAATATGAACTATATAATAGGGGAACTATGACCACCATCAAGCCAAATTTGTACTGCCAAATATTGTCATTTTTCATTTGCTGCATAAACATACCCTCTGACTACAACTTTGAAGTTGGGACCTTGAAATCCATGAACTTCACCAGATTTCATGTGGTTATGCCTAAACAAATGCCCTTAAAACTAAGAAGGATAGGATCACTATAACCTCAATTAAGAAGGTAACATCCATAATTACTTTCTTACCTAGTGCTGGATCTTGGCAAACATCACCAAGTGATTGATTTTTTTATTCCACCCACATAGTAAGATGGCAGGGATGAGGGAATTTTATCACATGTTTTCCTGCATATTAATTCCATCATCATCCTTCTTTACATTAGCATGATAAAGAATATGAAATCTTCCTCCCCTTTTCACTCTTAATAAAACTTAATGACAATTAACCAAAAGGCCATGATTGCCACTAAAGCTTGGTCAAGCACTCAAACTGATATTAATAAGACCTTCATCATTCCTTCACAAAAAATAAATAAATAAATAAATAAAACCTTTACAACTTCAAGTGACAAAACTACCCATATGGTCAACGCTATATTGTCATATTTTATTAAGAAGGTTTCATGATGGCTTTCTTAAATTGGGAAAAGTCAAGCACCCCAAAACACCTGATGGAGAGGCCTTCTTAGGTGGGTCAGAGTTGGCATCAACTTGGCAAGGTTATTATGTTGGTCTGACCAAACCGAGCCCAACCTTTAAAACTGGAGCCCTAGGCACGGATCTTGACAGCAACCAGGCTGGAAGCGTGTCAAGGGTCAACGCCCAGGTAGGAGACTTTTGTTTTACACCTTGACCAATAGCAAAGTAGGGAATATCATTAGAAGGGTCATAGTGGTGCAGTGAATTGCCATTTGCCAACCCATGTCTTTTGTTTATCCCTTTTCTTTTTGTTGGAAGATGGTTTTGGAAACCAATGAGCGTTGTTGTATTTTGTATCACATTGACATCATTATATTGCCGTTGGATTGAGACTGTTGAACGCCCTTTATTTTGACAAAGAGCAATCCGTAATTTATAAAAACTTTTTTTAATATTTGTTGTTTTTTTAAACAAAATCACTCTAAGTTACGTTTAAATATATCTCTCACTATATATATATATATATAACCAAATCTGACCTCAGAAACGTGTTCAGTACGGTAAAAATTAGTAGGAATTGTATCTTTCCTATGTAAAAATGAGAATTTTTTTAAAGGATCAAAGTTGTGACGTTGCAAGCCATTGACTTTTCAACTCCTGAAAAATCTATTGTAAACGATGGAGCAACGTTATCAAGGGTTGGTTTCTACTAAACAAACAAAACATGTGGATCATATCTGGAAGATTACCTGCGCAAAAAGAAAAACTACAATTTTTAAAAAATTAAGTAGCAAACATTTCTATCATAAATAATATATATATATATATATATATATAGAAAGGGGAAGAGAAAGAAAGAGGAAGGAAATGGGGTTCTAAGCTGGCATAGCCTGACAAGCATTTGACTCCAGCATTGAAACAACCCATAGGAGCTTTCAACACGCTTCCTCATATTCACCTTCTTCATTATGCTTTATTATTCTGACCACAATCCCAGCTCTTACGATCAAATGACCAAAATATATTCTCTCTCTGTCTCGCTTGCTTGCTCAACAAACAAGGAAGCCACAAACTTGAGATTCTCCTCTCCCTGTTCTCTCTCTTTCTTACTCTTCGAACAAGAAACCAACAAGCTGAAAGAAGCCCACATTCCATTCCTCCTTCCCTTACCTCCCTCCCTCCCTCCCTCTTATCTTTGGCTCTGTCTCTCAAAGAAGGGGGTGAAGGCAAAATAGTAAATGATGGTTCATCACCACAGGAATCACCCGCAGCGCAAGGGTGAAGAGCCCTTGTCAGAGTCACAAACATTTTTAGGGTGTGGAAACATGTACAGAAGAACAAAGCCAAGGGTCCTCTGGCTCTTCACTCTCTTCTCCCTCATCTCCTTCAGCCTGGTGTTTGCTCCCCGCCTCCTCGGTGGCTCCAATTTACTCTTCTCCCGTAAGCCTCTTACCTTTTCCCCCAAACACCATTTTCCTCTCCTTCTTTTTAAGAAACAGCGCTCACCCATTTGCTATTTCCTGCATACAGGTGTGGAGGACACATTCCTTGATGAAAGAGAGAAGAGTTTAACCCCTTCTTGCCCTTCCATGCTCAACAATGGTATTTCCCTTTCCTTCTCTTCTTCTTATATCAAACACTGTGGGCTCTCTCTCTCTCTCTCTCTCTCTCTCTCTCTCTCTCTCTCTCTCTCTCTCTCTCTCTCTCTCTCTCTCTCTCTCTTGTGATTGGTTTTACAACAGGAATGTCTTCATTGTGCAGGGACTATGTGTTGTGACAGAAGCGGCTTCCGTTCAGACATTTGTTCTATGAGGGGAGATATAAGGACCATATCTTCCACAAACTCAATCTTTCTCTACACCGGCTCCAGCAACACCACTGAACAAGAAGAGATGATCAAGATCAAGCCATATACTAGAAAATGGGAAACAAGTGTTATGAACACCGTTGATGAGCTCACACTCATAAAGACATCAAGCTCCCCTCAACACCATCACTGTGATGTTCATCACTCTGTTCCTGCTATCTTCTTCTCAACAGGGGGCTATACAGGCAATGTCTACCACGAGTTCAATGATGGAATCATCCCTTTGTACATCACTTCTCAAAGCTACAACAAAGAGGTGGTCTTTGTCATCTTGGACTACCACAATTGGTGGATAACCAAGTATGGTGACGTACTCTCCCACCTCACCAACTATTCACCCATCGATTTTACAAAGAGCAAGCAGAGGCACTGCTTCTCGGAGGCCATTGTAGGCCTCAACATCCACGACGAGCTCACCGTGAACTCGTCGCTGATGCGTGAAGATCCGAAAACCGTAGTCGATTTCCGCAATTTGTTGGATGATGCATACAGGCCTAGAATCAGGGGGATACGCAAGGAAGAAGGTAGGCGAGAGGACGAAGACGAGGCCGGGCAGAGGCTGATTTTTAACCCCAAGTTGGTGATCATCTCAAGGAGAAATTCAAGAGCACTTCTGAATCAGGAAAGCTTGGTGAAGCTCGCCGAGGAGATCGGGTTCGAGGTCGAGGTGTTGAGCCCGACGCGGACGACGGAGCTCGCCAAGATATACAGATCTCTGAACTCTAGTGATGTCATGGTGGGTGTCCATGGTGCAGCCATGACCCACTTCTTGTTCATGAGGCCTGGAACTGTGTTCATTCAAGTGGTGCCATTGGGTACAGATTGGGCTGCCCATACTTACTATGGTGACCCTGCTACCAAGCTTGGTTTGAAGTACATCAAGTATAAGATTCTGCCAAGGGAGAGCTCATTGTATGCACAGTATGATAAGGATGACCCTGTGCTGACAGACCCACAATCATTGACCAAGAAAGGGTGGGAGGTGACCAAACGTGTGTACTTGGATGAGCAGAATGTGAAGTTGGAGTTGAAGAGGTTTAGGAAGAGGTTGTTGAGGGCCTACATCTATTCTGTGTCCAGAAGCAGAAGGGAGAAGATGGTCCGTCTTGCTTCTTTGAAGCCACTGCCTGTGGTTGGTATGAGTTGATTAATTAATTTATTTGTTTGTATTTTTTAAATCGTTGGTGATGGTGGTGGTGGTGGTTTTGGTTGGTAAACCTGTGTTTGTTATATGGGTTGGGAAGAGAGGAAAGGAGAGGAATTACGTCAGAGGGAAGGAGGGGAATTACGTGCTCTGTTTTGGTGTAGATAAGAAATTCAGAGTGCATCTCCAATTAATGTATAGAATAATACAAATTGTATACTTCCATCTTAAGTACCTTTCTGTTGTATTTCCTTCTCATTCAGGAACACCACAGTTGAGAATTTTTATTGGATGTTTGAAAAGGTCTTTCTTTTGCTTCTACGCAATTCCAACGTGTGTGTGGATGAGAGAGAGAGAGAGTTTTGAAATGGGATTAATTTGCTTCAAAATTGAGCATTAATTGGGAGAACAGGAAGGGTAGGCATAAGGCAGCGTTGGGATGGCATCATATTGTTGCAGGAAGGGTGGGGCTACGAAAACCATTTTGTAAACTAGAAAATCCCCCATGGTGATTGTTTCCCAATTCAATTTGGTTGTTGGAAATGGTGAAAGTTAAATGTATTGTTGGTTTAAAATGGAAAGGGCATGATGCAGGTAATGGCATGCCAAAAACTGTAGGCCCATTATCTGACATGATCCGGTGATCAAGGTACGCGGGTCGTTAAAATGCAACACCTGAGGGATTCAAACGGATCGGATCCAGATCAGCTAAATACATAGGAAGGTCATCGGCACAGCCAAAAAACATAAAAATGGCATACTGGATACTGTTTGCATCCCTACATGTCCTCCCTCTGTCTTCTTTTGTTGCTGTTGAGGTGGCTGCTGCTGCTGATGATGATAGATGATGAGTATGCTCATGTTGAATCTGTTGCATCATCGGTTGCTGCATTTAAGGATAAAATCTGATAAAGTAGCTTTTCTGACCACAATGCAAACATGCGCAAATCTCTGAGACAAGGCTGTTCTGCATGATGGGTTACGATGTTCTTTACAAGTCGTTAAACATACCAGTGGTTTTGAAAATCGCTAACCAGAATAACTATTTTCTTTTGAAATCACTAAACAGAGAGCAAATTCCAAAATTTGCTAGTTTTCTTGAACATAACAGCCATTTTCTTCCAAAAATCTCTACACTTAACGGCATTTGATGCATGGGGGGTGGCACGGAGGGATGAATGTTGCATTTTGGGGGTCCAAGTACTTTGCTAAATACTCAAGTCTGATCACTGAATCTGCTCTCTGTAAGGACAATCATTGATCCATTGGAAAGATTATTCAAGAAATAACAAGGCAAACGGTTTAAGATTGTCAAAATCAAAGTATTCCTATTAATTCAAAGTCAAATTTCAGTTTTTAAGGTTTTAGGTTCCTTTATTGTACTTTTTTATTTTGAGGAATGCATGCTTTAAGACCTTTTCTCATTAGGTTCCTCGCTAAGACCCTTTAAAATCATAGTTATAAGTGTTTTTTGCTTGATCCCAACTGATAAATGTGTTTATCACAGTTTAATCATAAGAAAACATGTATTAGATTTGGTATTTTTCATGCTCAGTTGTGTTTATATAGAAATAAAAAATAAAGGCTGATACCACTATAAAAATTGATGATAAATAATTATTCAAGTTTTTTCATTAAATCAATTTGATCCAAAGCATGTTTTTTAGTCATCTTTTTTTCAAGTGTAATTCAGCAAGAGGCATATACTATGACTGCAACTAGGACTAGTAGTGATTTCTTAGTTGTACGAGGTTTACAAATTACAAGGTTCAGTAATTTGATACTCTTCTTAAATAAGAATAAAATGTTATATGCATGAATTTGATCATTCACTTTTCACTTTTTTTTTATGACAAGGAACCCTTGCCGAAGCGAGGAAAACCCGGGGTGGGGGCCCACGACCACCCTGCCTTGCGTACCTCTCATTCCCAAGTTTAGAGCTTTTTAGGCCTAACCAAGATTTGGATATAAATGCTTGGACCCAACTTAGGCTCTAACCTGTTCCTTCTACCAAAAACTTCTCTTCAGCTATTCCTCATTTAGAATACCTCTCTAATTTTCTAATTTTTAGGGGAACTTGGCAGTTCATCATGGAACAAACCGCAAAATGATAAACGAATAAAAAACAAAATAAAAATATTAGAAATAAAAATGAAAAAATATATTATGTTTTATTAAATCTTTACTTATTTGGTCACATGCACACGTGCACACACCAACAAACTGTATATGCACACATACTACTAGGCTAGAAACCGAGCGAGTCGAGCTTGAAGTGTTTAAGCTTGGCTCATTCGCAAGCCAAGCCAAGTTCGAGCTCATAACGAGTCCGAGTTCAATCTGGCTTGTCTATAGAAAAAATGCATGTAACCAGGGGCGGAGCCACATTGTGGGGAGGGTGCCCTGACCCACAAAAGCTCCCCAAAGGGTTACAGGTCTGGGTGAGCAGTGCCCACCCTGACCTGTAACCCCCACTGCCAAGAATATGTAGCTCCCTCGGTAGCCCTCTGGCAACTGCGCCAAGAATCCGGCTAAGGGATGGCCGTTTCTTGGCCTACCACGAATCCGGCATCCCCAAAGAGGCCGCCAACTACAAGATCGTCTTCACCCATGGCTTCATGGGTTCCTGACTCGATTTCTTCAGGGCATTGATGGTAGAAAACCAACAAGAGATTTCATCATCTTTTTCCCTTTGTGTTTGTGTTTGGTAATAAAAAGAAGTGAATTGAAATTCCGGGAAATCATGGGAGAGTTGGCGTTTATGTGTTGTCTTACGACAGAACCGGGTATTTTATTTTGGTTTTTCAAATGACATGAATATCTAATTAGGTAGATCTATGTTGTTTTTTTCAATCAACGTTACATGATTTCATGAATGCATTCCTGATTTTGGTTGGAATTTTGTAGGTTTTTTGCTTTTTTTTAATAGCATATCTAGGATTTAAGGTTTTAATTTGGGTTTTTTAGAATGACATTAATGTTTAGCTATGGTTTTAGCCTTTTAGGGTTTTTCTATGTTTTCTTTTCTAATTACTATTAGTCATGAATCCATTAATAATGAATGCTTTATTTTGGTTAAACTATCAAGTGTTTTTTTATCAAATAGCATAAGTGCATAATCTATGATGTTTTTAGGAATTAGTGTTTTGATTTGATTTTTTTAAATGGCATGAATGTAATTATGGTTTTAGGATTTGTAAGTGTTTTAAATTTATTAATTAGTATTAAGCATGAAAATGAATGTTTGATTTTTGTTAAATATTAATGTTTTTTATCAATTAGCATAGATGAAAGATCTATGATTTTTGTTAAGATTTAGGTTTTTGATTTGCATTATTTCACATGATATAAATGTCTAATTAGGGTTTTAACCATTTTCTCTGTTTTTTTCTTTTCAATTAGCAATAACAATCAATCTATATTTGATTTTTATTAGGATTTTAGGGTTTTCTTTGTCTGTTTTTCAATTAGCATTAATCATGATCGCTTGTTTGATTTTATTATAATTTCAAGTTAATGTTTTTTTTTTTGCATGATTTTTTTATTTTTATTTGCGTTTGTGCCTGCCCTAATTTACATGTACCATTTGTTTAAAATATATTTCTTACTACCTAACAAACTTATACGAGTCTAGCTGAGTTGAGTACCTATTTTCATATTGAGCTTGTGAGCCTATTTTACGTGTTTAAATGAGCTTTTTATGAGTCGAGGCACAAGCAGCTTGACTTGCTTCCATCCCAACATGCAATATTCAACTGATTGAAATGACTAAAACATCTTATATATAAATCTGTAGGTATGTTGTGTTCACCAGGTTTTGGTATGCACAGATGTGTATCTACCATGGACTGTCGATCAAATAGTCAAAAAATCCACACATATGTGATCTACATGGTTGGTTTAATCAAAAACAGTTTTTGAATCATGTGATTGCATGCACGAGGACTTTTTAAGGGCTTCAAAAAATCAATGGTCCACAATATACCAACAATTTTATGATTAAAACATCCTGATTTCACTTTAAAAATGCATATGATCCAAGTTGTGTTCTTTGGCAAACGAACTACCTCAAAAACATCTCTGGAGTCAGATTGAGTGAGAGAGAGGTATGGAGAAACACCTGAATGAGCAGAATAAGTTCAATTCAAAGATTTTAGTTGTTAAAGCCAATCAACCCCATACTTGAACTGATTTACTTCAGTACTTAAGCAACATGGACTTGAATAGTTCAAGTCTAGTCAGTCTAAATCTCACTGTTATAAACTTGGACTTCAAAGGGTGAAGCAATCCTAGGCCAAAATTATCTCAAACCTTGGCTTGCAACAAAATAGTAGGAATGGTTTGGTACTTTGAATTGAAGCGACTCAATCTCTCCTCCCTCCCCATCCAACACAGAGAACAGCAGCTGTGGTTGCTCCAATAGGTGCACTTGTGTAATTTAAATCAAGGAGCAGCTGAAATAGAACTCTTTCCACCAGACATGCCATGAAAGGAAAAAACAGAGAAAGACAACCAAGTTATGGCCAACACCACATGAAGAGCACATGTAACTCTATGCAGTTGAAGGCGAAAAAATTGGGGGAGAATGAAAGATGCAGAACTAAACAGGCCATCGTCCAAACAATTCATCTTTGAGAATTGAATCTATGTTGATAGTTGAGTGGTCTGTCTTTCAAAAACCACTTGACTCGAAACTGGTCACCATGTTTCTGACATGAAACTCCTGAGGCAGGAAAATGGGAAAATCGGTTGACATCAAGTGATTCATAGATCCAGTGTTCTTAAAAAATGCACCTAATTACCTTCGGTCAAGCTTGTTCCAGTCCTTGCATCACAAACAGCCTACGCATTAACGTCTAACTAATGAATTTATGAAGAGCTTTTTACATTATGATCTAAGCGTTAATCTTTGGATTATAAAAAGCCTCTTTAGCATAACCTGTTGCAGCTAATATTTCATTTGATCATTTCTAAACTTCCATTAGCTTTTCATCTGATTTTGACCACCCGCTTGCACCCCAATTAACTGAATGTATTTATCAGCCGAACATAATCTAAAATCATAGACATAGCCTGCACATCTCATTTATTAATTGTGTTCTACACAATAAGCATGAAAAAATAGACAATGAATGAGCTTTGACTCACTTTGTTGATGTAAAATGCTTTGGCACCCCAATTCCCTGAACCTTTTTATCAGCCTGTCACAATCAAACAACAAAGATAAGCGGCCTGCATATCTCATTTATTTCTAAGTTTCTAACAAATAAGCATGACAAAAAGAGCCAATAAATGCACCTTGTTTCACTTTGTTGATGCAACAGATACTGAAACCACATCCGACTGGCCAATATATACCATGTTCAATGTGATCGAAGATATTTTAGTTGCTAACAGTATCTAATGATTGCATTGATATATGTTCCTGGAGTTGACATATACATGTGCAGCAGACTGCTGCTTAGAAACTGCCAGATGCTGGAGCGCTCAAATAGATTGCATCTATTATACACCTTACTATATGCAGCGAAGTGCTCAAGTGACTTCAATATTGGACCCTCTTGTGCATGTGCGGCAGTGCAAAACTGGAACATATGCAGCTTACTGACTAGAAATATTTTAACCATGATATTGGATGCTCTTGTTGCATCCAGTATTCTTCTCTGTACATCAGATTCCTTTTTCACTCTTTCACTTTATGAATGAAACTGTTGATCTTGTTACAGTTGTTCATTACAAAAGTCCATGACCATCTTAGTCAGCCCTTAAGCTCCAAACTACTATTTCTTGAGACTAGAATATGGCAATTGTTTGGTCTTCACTAAATGGATGGAGCAGGTCTGACATCATTCTAGATATCATTAAGCCATAGATTCTTTAGTTTGCATGTCTACAACATTGGAACTCAATAGAGGTAGGAGGTCAAGCTTTCTTCAGTATGGACTAACTACTGTTAAGGTGGATGTATTCTTCTATGTATATATATATATATATATACACGTATGTATTCATATTAATATAATATTATATATATATATTATATTATATTTATACATAATATAATATATTATATTTATATATTTATATGTAATATATATATATATCTTAGACAACCTAGGTTGACATCTTCTAGTCATTGGAGAGGGTGCCCAATGGCTAGATTTCTAGCCGTTGGACCCTTTCCAATGGCTAAAAGGGAATCTCATTTTCCCTCTTCTCTCCTTTAATCTCTCTCTTTTCTCTCTTTTTTGTGTCTATATATATGGGTGGGTAGGTGCCTTTGTAAGGTGAGAGAGTGATAGGTAGATTACAAGTTTTTGTGTGTTTGAGTGTTTGTAATTTTTTATTTCTTTTTGTATTATTTAATTTCATACTTAATGAAATTATTCATTTTATAATTCTTGTATTCAATTGTTACTTCTATAGTGAGTGTGTATTCAAATTCATTGTATTTTTGGTTCTTGGTATCCGTTCCAGAGTGCATCAAGATTTGTGTCATTTTCATGACATGGTATCAGAGTGAGGCATCGTGGTCTTGGAAAAGATTTGTATGGTATGGATTCAAGGTCTTCGCATTCCGGTATGTATCTTTTATTATTTTGGTTTCATATAGTAGGTATTTTTAAAAGATTATATTAAAATGTTTTGTTTTGAAATTAGAATTCGCTATTTTTTTTATATATAAAGTATATGTTTTAGATTATGAATATGTAACTTGAAAAATTATATTTTACAAAAATATGTGATTTCTTGTATTCTTATATGTCTCATGTTTTTCAAAAATACTAATTTTTTATGTTGTATTTCTCCCTTGAATGTCTCTTAACATATCTTTAAGCTTGTTCTTATGCTCATATATGTGTATACATGGCTTATCCTTGAGATTTTTAGTGTATCATGATGTTTCCTTAACAATTTTAATCATGTGACCAAGCATGATTTTTTTTTTGTGAACTTAAGATTATGAATCTTAGAAAATGTTCGCATAGTATTGTCTTTAGTGATAACATGGATATCTCCCATGAGTTTATAAGGTCCTTCTATCATTATGTGAATGTATTATTCCATATATGTTTTAGTGATATTGCATTTTTTGAAAAATATCTTATTGAGTAAAAATTATTCTCAAGATTGATAGCTTGTGTTGTGTATAATGTTGATTTAAGGAATTCTTGCATTATATTCCTAGGCATATACAATAAATAGTCTCCATGATTACTATTAATGGGATAATTATGGTTTGTCTTCATGTATCCAAATCAGAGTTACCGGAAGCGCCTAGCTAAAAAGGGAAGCGCGCTTCGGAAGCGCGAAACGTCGCGCTTCCGAAGCGTGGGGGGAAGCGTCCCCCTTTTTTGGGAAGCGCGCTTCCCTTTAATGGGGGACGCGTTTCCCTTTAATGGGGGACGCGCTTCCCTTTAATGGGAAGCGCGCTTCCCCAACGCTTCCCCCTCGCTTCCCCCACGCTTCCCCCACGCTTCCCCCTCGCTTCCCCTGTTTTTTCAAATTTTTTGTATTTTTTATTTTTTATTTTTATTTTTTTTGCTTCCCCCTCGCTTCCGAGACGCTTCCTGGGTCGCTTCCGAGACGCTTCCTAGGTCGCTTCCGAGACGCTTCCCGAATCGCTCCTAAGTGGTCCCACGCTTCCCCGCTTCCTAAAATTTTGAAAGTGCCTCGCTTCCCGCTCCCGCTTCCCGTATCGCTTCCCGCTCCCGCTTCCTCAACTGGCAACCATGATCCAAATGCATGTTTTAATAATTTTGAACATATTATGCAGTTTTGTGTGCATTCCATCTTGAATAAAGATTATATTTTTTAGTGTTCTTTTAAGCTCCTAAGTAGCTATTGTGCTTATGTCTCTTTCTTTTTGAGTTTGTATTTGCCTATTGTTTGAAGTGTGCGAATGGTAATCTCTATATGTTTGTTTCCAAGTGTCTCACAATAGACTTATGATTTAGATCTAACAAATTAAAAGCTTTTTTTTAATAAGATCATATATATTGTTCTTGTCTCCTTGTTGAGAGTTATTGGATCTTTTGTATATAATGTGCCTTAGTGCACTTGTTCCTTGATTGGTGGATTTATAATTTCATTTTGAAGAATTCTCTAACTTCATCTCCTCTATGTAGATTGCTTATATTGAACATGATTCTTGTTTGCTTATTCAAGGTTGTAAAAATTGTCATGTGACATATTGTTGTGCATATGATTGCACTATATTCATTCTAAGATTTCATCTCTTTTATTAGATTTTGATTTGAAACTGTCTTTTCAAATCAGTTTCTTCTTTTTATAAACTCACCTATTTGAAAATTGATTTTCGTGAGTATGTATTGCCTTTTTATGGCATTTGGATTGTCCGTTACTGAATTTTATATAATGCACCATTTGTTGTTGGCTTTATTGTTATTGGGTCAGGGTTAGCCATTGAGGTGAGTTGTGTGTGCACCTCATGTTATATTAATAATCTAGATTCTCAAGTTTATGAGTGATGTGTTGTCATTTGCCTTGGGTCTAATTGATGGATGATTGGTCTATAAACTGATTGTTGTTGGAAATCCGAGTTAGTCGTTGTGCTGAGTTGTGTGCACCTCATGTCATCTTGTCAGTTTAGGTATGTATCTAACTGGTAGGTGATTGACCTCGGTTTCTATTACTGTATTTTATCACTCATTTGTTTATATGGCTATCGTTACATTATTGAATGCTTAATATCTTATTTTTTCTGTGATGGTAGTTATGTTTTTAAAACCATGTATTTTCGAAAGATTGTTAAAATCGTTATTTTTATTCTTCTTGAGGACATTAGTTTGTTTTTCATTACAAGTTCTCTTACCTCTTATGTTTTTTTTTGTTATGTCTTGTATCTAAGTGTCATTATATATAGACAAGAGATATTTATTCATACGTTTGTGTGTTTGTTTAGCCCATAAGTGGCATTGAGATTATACTCTTGTTCTAGTAGATAATACACTTATTTTGAGTGTCATTATATGTAAACAAGAGATGTTTATTCACACTTTTGTATGTTTGTTTAGCCCATAAGTAGCATTGAGATTATACTCTTATTCTAGTAGCTGATACATTTATTTTGAGTGTCATTATATTTAGACAAGAGATGTTTATTCACACTTTTGTGTGTTGGATTTGCTCATAAGTGGCATTGAGATTATACTCGTGTTCTAGTACACTTATTTTAAGTGTCATTTTATATAGACAAGAGATATTATTCTTCAATGTGATGAGTTATGTGCACCCATTGTACTTTTGATCTAGTCGTTGATACACTTGTTTTAAATGTCATTATATGTAGACGAGATGTTATTTTATCCCTTTAGTGGCGTTATGATTATGCACTTGTTGTAGTCATTGATACATTTGATTTTTAAGAATTGAAGGTTTGTTGAGGTGATTGCTTGTAGTGGGTCGCTAGTGTTAAGATTTGCAAATATCATTTATTGTGTTATATGAGATTTTTAAATCTCTTCATAATTTTTTTAAACTCATTTGCTCTTGTATGAGAAATGATTATTGGAATATTTGTTAAAGATGACGTGATATGGTTCTGGATTTACATCTGGTCCAGATCCATACTTTGTGTTTTGTGTTTCTAATTTACACATGGGCATATATTTGTATTTTGTATTTAAAATCAAAGACATTATCGTCTATAGTATTTTTGTAAAACACTATATAAACACAACTTTTCTAGGTCACGATATTGACCTATTCTATGTAGCAACCTCTTGTCTTTCTCTTTCTCTGTTGAAGGTTGACGTGGCTGGAAATACAAAGTCTGACATGGTATCAGAGCAAGTTAAACTGATCCACGCTCACTAAGGTTGGCTTCATATTTCTTCTCCCTTCTTCTGTCTATCTTTTTCATTTTCTTCTTTTCCCTTCGGTTTTACGTCAAATCTGAATTTCAGATCTGGGCTTTCTCCATATTCTATTGTTTTCTCCATTCAGTCTAAGGCAGATCTGATCATATCAGATCTGGTATTGTTTTCTTTTCAGATCCATACTTGAATCACGTCAAACCTCTAATCGTTCTTCTTACTCTAATCATTTTTCTTGTTCTCACAAAACCAGATCACGTCAAAACTGATTTGTTCTCTCTTCTATTGCCTCAATCGGTCAAATATCCTTTCTTCTAAAATTGTTTCGGTTAAATATCCTTTTCTTCTAACATCATTTTCGTTATTCTCTCCTAATCTCTTCCTTATTTTTTTTCTTATCCAGACTGTTGTATTTCACAACAGAAGTTATGCATCTCATTGTTGTTGGGTCGATTATTTTTTTTTACAAAAGACGTCATTTTTTTTTTGGAATCTCGTAATCCATTGTTCTGAAAGGCGTCATAAGGACATGTGTTGTGGTTCTGGTACATAACCAGAACTAATATTTCAAAAAAAAAAGGCACGGGATCCATACTCCAAACGCATCAAAAAGTTTGTAATCCATAATTAAAAAATATGGATTCGTCCTCTACTTATTCTGGCCTTTCCTCTAGCTTTCTGAGTCAACTTGTATCTGAAAAACTCAACCATTCAAATTTCTTGACTTGGAAAAGACAAATAATTCCCTTCATACGAAGCCAAGATCTTTTTGGTCATATATATATATATATCATTCATAATACCTGAAATAGGTATTTTTGTAATTTCACCTTTTGCACATATTCTCCTTGGAATATTGCTTGTAATTTCTTTTTATTTTTCCTTTATTCTTATTTTTCTTTTTCAAGATTGCAAATCACACCACCTTGGGGGGCTCCCAATAGAGTCGTTGGGGCCCCCCATGTGGCTCCTCTTGCATGTATAAATAGGGATGTTCTCCCCTTGTATTTAATAAGCTTGAGAGTCTCAAGCATTCTCCTTTTTTATTGAAATACATGCCTTAGTGCATGTTTGCTATTTTTACGCATTTGTGCGTATTTGTTCAAGTGTTGTGTGAGTGCCTTCGTGCACATCTTTTATAAAGTATTTGTGCTTGTATGTGTATTATCTCTTCATAGACATCTTCACAATATAAACACAGCTTTTCTAGGTCACGATATTGACCTATTCTGTGCAACAACCTTTTGTCTTTCCCTTCCTCTGCTGAAGGTTGACGTGGTTGGAAATACAAAGTCTGACAATATTTTCATGCATTTTGCATTTTGATATGCTTTAGTTGCATGATTTGTTCCATGATTAATTGTCTTGTGTGTTTTGCATAAGTTTGATTAATGCTTTCTAAGCATTTGTTAATGCATGATATATTTTTTTCACCATGTGAGTTATTGGTGTGTATTTTCATTTTGTATTCTCTTCGTCCATAAGTAACCACTATCGTATTGATATCTCATTGTAGCCTTTATGGCATTTCTCTAAGATATTGTTGGTTTCATTAGTTAGTTTTCTAATCATGTGTTTTTTAAAGTTTTTTTTTTGTTATCTCTTAAAATTGGTCCATAAGTGACCTTTTTAGTTGTATGGCTAATATTGCTTCTAAAATGAAATTGATCGATGTGTATTTGACTTTTCTTAATTTAGTAATTAAAATCATTTTTTATCTTTTGTTGTGTAAAAATGATTTTTTAT
This sequence comes from Nuphar pumila, assembly GCF_984573655.1. Lineage (NCBI taxonomy): Eukaryota > Viridiplantae > Streptophyta > Magnoliopsida > Nymphaeales > Nymphaeaceae > Nuphar > Nuphar pumila. The sequence goes on along the minus strand of NC_143263.1, from coordinate 8,149,590 downwards.
TTATATTTCTTTGAGTTATTTCTTCATAGTATTGATAATGTTGAAAATTCATAACTGTTATGCATTAATATGCCATTTGTGATAAATATATGTGTGCATGATTTTCATGAATGATTAAAGTGGTTAATGACTATCATGTTTGAAATTAATGATTTTTCAAAATTAATTCTTACTGTAAATAATTTTGAAAAATACTAAATCAACTTATTCAATATCTCCTATATATTGTATGTTTGTGTGTTTGGCCATCCTCTCATTATAATATATAACTAATATAGTTATCCTTTGAAATCTTCTTATAATATATATGTGTATAGTTGGGATGTTTTTGTTAGCTCTATTTACGGGTTTTCAAGAATTTATGATATTGAAGATCCTTTGTGCAATTAAGCATATAATTGAGCACCCCTTAAAGAAGCACCAAATGGAAGAACTTGGTGCAGTCTATGAAGACATTTTATGTAATGGGTTTCTTCTTTTGTAATTTCAAACTTACAGATATATGTATGTATATATATACATATTAATATAATTTATATATATATATATATACGTATATATACATAATTTATATATATATATATATATATATTAGTAAACCTAGGTTGAAATCTTGTAGTCGTTGTTGTTCGACCCTCTCCAACGACTAGAAGGGAATCTCCTTTTTCGTCTTATCTCCTTTAATCTCTCTCTTCTCCCTTTTTTGTGTCTATATATATGGGTGGGTGGGTGCCTTTTTAAGGTGAGAGAGTGATGGGTAGACTATAGGCTTTTGTATGTTCGAGTGTTTATAGTGAGGTTATTTGTAATTTTTTATTTTTTTGTATTATTTCAATTTCATGCTTAATGAAATTATTCATTTATACATTTTGTATTCAATTGTTACTTCTATGGTGAGTGTGTATTCAAATACATTGTATTTTTTGTTCTTGGTATCTATTATGGAGTGCATCGAGATTTGTGTCATTTCATGACAACTGCAATGTTCAGCCTTATCCCTTAACCCTCCAGCATGCTTCCATGTAATTTTGCATTTAGTTTTCAAACTTCTGTTACACGTCATTATGAAATTGCTACATCTCCAAGCAAAGCATCATATGAAACCTATGTCACAGGAATTCAGCCAACCAGGTGATGCACCCATGTCGACGTGACACAATGCAGGTGCGTGTGCGGGTGCAACACCCAGTGCGGTCAACCCAACCCTAGGTGCGGTCAACGCACCCAGAGTCATATATATCCAATTTTTTTATTTAAAAAAAATTTAAAAAAAATCGCCCGATGAAATGGGCTTGAAGATTAGGGCAAAACAATTTTGCCCTCTCTCCTCTGTCTCCCAACATTGTTGAGCTAAGAGTCTGAGACACCTCGACGCCGACGATGCCTACCAGCTGCTATCGTTCGGTGAGCGTGACGCTTCCTCTCCATCTCCAAGGTATGGATTCTCTCTCTCAATCTCTCTCTCCACTCGTCTCTCAATCTCTCGGCTACCTCTCTCTCTATTTTTTTCTCCATTTTCATATTGTGTGCCTCTCTCTCTCTCAACTCAATCTCTTTCCTCCTTACTGTGTACCTCTCTCTCTCAATCTCAGCTAAACAAACCCATTTTTGAAAAAAAAAAAGTTACCTATTTTAGGGAAAACTCAATTTGGCTGGCTCATTTTCTTAAAAATCTATTTTTTAAGAGTTTTTATCTATAAAAACTATGTAATATAAACATTATACATAATATACATAGATATATTACACATAATATGTTTGTTGAGACGTTGCAAGTTCGAATCCTAATCGTATGGCCCGTATGGGGGTCTGTCAAAAAAAAATGCTGCTTTAAGCAGCCATTTTGCAAAACATGCTTGCCGAACTCAGTTTTCACAAGCCCAGCCAAGCCCGAATTGAGTTTTCACAAGCACAGCCAAGCCAAACCGAGTTTTTCCTGTGACATATGGTTGCTTATAATGTGTATTATTTGTTGATGACTTGATGTTGGATAATTTTAATGTTATTACGGATTTTGTTACTTAAAATTTGGTTGAATGTTTATATTTTTATTACTAACTTACTACTAGTCTACTATTTTATTATTATTGTTAATTACTTAGATATTTTTAACATTTATTATTGTTACTAGTTAAAAATTTAGTAACATATTAGTCTACTGCCTAAAAATTGTTAAAATTTTGTTACTAATTTACTAGTTAAATACTTAGATAGATCAAGTTGCATTAATGTTATTGTTATATATTTTTCTCGTACCTTTCAGTATTTATTTATACGTACGGTACTACTAGTCTACTATTATATATATTATTGACCTTGCACTCAATATTTTCAATCTTGATTGTGTGAATAATTGATTTTAATAGAACATTTTTTTTCAAGACAAAAATGACGGATAAAGGGAAATGACTAGAGTCATCCTCATCCTCATATGTGAGTTCTGCTACTAGTGTTGCTAGTAGTTGTAGTGGGAGTGTTGATTCAAGTTCTTTAGCTGCAACATATGATGATGGGGGGGGGGCACTATAGGAACATGTAGGTAAGCTTGCAAAAACTGGAAGAGGTGGTGAAAACAATAGATTTCGATGCAAGCTCTGTGAAAGAAATTTTGTTGGGTCTTACACAAGAGTTAAAGCTCATTTGTTGAAGATACCAGGACTTTCACGAACCAATGATGAATAGAGGTACTAATTGCTCTCTTAGTTTTTTATTATTTTTTATTTTTTTATTTAAATATAATTGTATTTAACATTTTCAAATTGAGTTTGTAATGCAGACAAGAATCATTCAAATTTTGAGATATAAACCTAGAATAGTGTGACTTAGAGGGAGAGCAGGATTCCAACATTACAAACATGGATTTATCTGAGCTCAGTCTTCCTTCTTATAATGCATTTGATGATTAAACAGAAAATTATTAGGACCTCATGGTCATATACATTGTGTAGGATATACTTTTGGTATATAATTATGAATTGTTTACTTGTTTTGTTAGTATACTACATAATTTATTTCTTTTCTGCTTTACTTATTTAATTGTTTCTATAATATATTTAGGCTGATTTAATTGTGGTGTTAGTTTTTATGATGTAGAATAGAATTGTAGATTGTTAATTTGATTTATTTCATGCATGATAATGAATTGATTTGATGATATTATGATAATTGTTTTTTATTTCATTAGTGTTACTGTTGTTAACTGTTAAAACTTAAAAACTATATATATATATATATATATATATAATTTTTTATATTTTTGCCCTCCCGCACCCGCGCACCCAAGTTTTTTTAAAATGCCGCATCGCCGCACCCGCACCCATGTGACATAGTATGAAACTCATGGCAAACACATCATTTCAGCTTGAATCATCGGACTTCTTTCCATGTGCACAAAGACAATGCACAAGAATTAATAGAGAAGCATGATCCACAATGCTGTCCAACTCTGCTATAACATAGGAAGCATCCATGTAAAAGCAACCTGTCACCCCAAGAAGGTCACCATATCAGATAGATCTCACCCGATTTTCACTCTACAGGGATCTAAATGAATTGTCTGCTCTCTACAAGTAATACTTTATAATCCTTCCTGCAAGCCCCATTTTAGTTACCAGTGAGAATATAATATCCAGTTTTGGCTCTAGAAATCACAAAGGAGAACCTTCACTTACTGATGTTTAATCATCTTATATTGCATTCAGAGATTTTCATGTTTGATACTGTTGTATTACTACAAACAATGCATGATATATTGGTGAATCAATTAGCTTTGCATCTTATGTCAAACTTGTGATTCAAAACTGCCAAGTTACCTACACCAAGAATAGGATTGCTGTTTGGTGATTAATTCGGATTGGTAATTAATTCAGTAAGACAACTTTGACAATGAAATGTATCAGATGATAGGATGACACGTTTTCATGGATACAAGATCTTGGTTCATAGAGAATGGTTATTTATGGTTGGATGGTGTGGTTGCTTGTTTCCCATTCATTTAGTGGAGAATGCAGTCCCCCTTTTTGCAGTTCAGCATTGAACCATAGAATAGCCCTCGATGATTTTCCTCTCACTCATACACAAGCAAACTGTTTGTTTTAAATCTTCTCATGATGTTACCATCCCACATCCACATCTATGTGATGTGCATTGCACATAAAACAGGCACAGTTTTGGATCCCAATGATATAAAATACTCGGCCTTTTTCTCATGTTCTGCCTTCTTCTCCACCTACCTACCAATGTTTCCAGCAAAATTTTGACTAGTAAAACACTAGATGATCCGAGGCATCTTCACACACAAAGAACTGTCATTTGCATAGAGATTTTTCAATTTACACACCCATGACAAAGGTCCGGGTTCTATACCAGCATTGTTTATGTATTGGATTCTTTATTGTTGAGGACCCAAAACCCAACAGGGTTAGAAGAAAACACAACCACACGATTCAGTCATAAAAATGATAGGCATCAATAAGGATTCCATGACTTCAAGATATCTTATCAAGTTGACCTCATTATAAGCAAGAAATAATCAATGTAACACACAAACAAACTCACACATGCAACAATAGAAAAGAGACACCACAAAACAAAAGCTCATATGTCCATGTAAAGAACTTCCAATATTGGAACATGAAACATAACAAGATAGTCCATGGCATGCCATCATATTCATACCTACCAAGCTTGAACATATACATCAACATCCAGAAAGTAGAAAGGAGCATTTACAACAGCAAAACTTGTAAATGTGTGAATTCGAACAGCAGGATACAAAACATGCAGGGATAGGAAGAATCTGTTCTGGCAGCAAGCAGATCATGCTATTTCCATTGCACAAGGCTTTCGACGTAACCAATATCAGAGTCGCATCCATCATGCCATTCAATCTCATCATAATCAGAATCATAGTTCTTTTCATGTTGGTGATCATAAACACGCAAGAATCTCTTCTTCTTGATCGGATATGCAAGAATCCACCTGATTTCACGATCGGCCAAGGGAAGTACGGAAATCCGCTTCCATTGTAGTTCCTTACGAAGCGGTTCGCAGCGTAAACTGCACTCCTTGATCCAAACCTGGTTGCCGTAGTCGTTCAACAACCACGACACAATCATTGAACAAGAAGCACTGAAGTACAGCAATTGCAAGCGCTCTTCTCTGTTAATCAGGCTTATGTTAAAGCTGCGCAGGCAGTCATCTGATGCTCCAAATTCAGGGAACTCTGGATACGATATCGCCCGGAATTTCTCCTTGCCGGTATCGAATGCAACTATGTAATCCGAATAGCTACTTGCAGGGTTCAACAGGGAGTAATCCTCATATCCAATGCATAGATCCATTGAAATAGCAAGGTGGGTCATGCACAATATCGGCACTGGTCTTAACTTCATGGCAAACACCAAGATTACGCCAATTCTCGCCAATTCCGGAAGTGATGATCAAAGACTCAAAATGGGTACCTGCCCAAACGAGGAGAAACAACTTGTATTGCCCGGAGGAGGGATCGCGAACGAGTTGGCAGATCTTTACGGCGGAACGGGCGAGGTTCAGAGAAGGGAGATCGATTTTTCGCCTTAGAGAGAGATTGATCACGCTGTAGACGCATCGTTTTCTTGTTGGTGCTCGCTCTAAGCATAGCAATCCGTGGAAGGATGATCGATTACTGGAAAGGGGAGGAGGCGGATTCAGTGGCGAGGCCCCTCAGAAGGGTCCGGTCTCTCCAACCGAACACGAGGAACTTCTTCCTCAACCGGTTGACGAAGATGGAGCCTTCTTCCTTGGACTGCTTAAGGTGGGCGTCGACGAAACTCTCGTCGTCGATTGAGGAGCACCATGATTTGCATACGCACCTGAACCTCAGAAGCGCGCGAACGGGGAGTCGGGGCAGAATCTTGTCGAATATGAGGTCCCAAGAGAGGGTGGCGTTGAGAAGCAGAGTTCTCTTCTTCCTTTCAACCATCCTACTTCTCATTTTCCCGCTCTCTTTGATGGTCATCCTCTTCCTTCTCCTACTCTCTTTAATTGCTCATTGAGTGTGCGTTTTCTGCTTCAAAGTATTCCACGGAATCCAAAATTGTGGGGGTCATTTGAACGACGCTCAAAATTGTGTTTTTGAAGACCATTTTGTATTGAAAACGTTATCGGTTTATCATTTTTAATCAAAAACTAGTTAAATTTTAGTTATTATCGTGCTCAAAGGGTTGTGTTGGAATTCATATTCATACCCCTCCGTCCCTCTCTTGTCATCCACCCTTTTTGCACTTCTCCAAGACTATACGGATGTCAATTTGTCAATGGGTTGGATGTAATCCCACATCCTGCCCAAATCCAAATCAAATTAGTCGGTAAACAAATTTGGATATGATTAACAACACAATCCAGATTTGGTTTGAGTCTTTCATCCGAGTCTGAATCTGAATCTGAATCCGGCTAAGATTCAAATCCGACAAAATCTGAATCTCATTATGTGTAAATGTCGGATTTTAATGGATCTGGTTTTGGTTTGTCTGGTCCCAGCCAGCTTTGAATCAGAATCTGGATCTGTTTATGTCAGATCGATTAGGTCAGACTCGGTAATGGCTATATCCAACCCAGTCGCATCCCTGCCCAAGAACCATGGCCATGAGTACAATGATTTAGTTAAAAATATAAATATAAATTTGTCATCTATGCTTGATATTGAGATAAATTTAAAATTAATTTTCTCAATAAATTATTCACCAAACTGGATTTTATAGTGTGTTCCAGGCAAGACCGTGTTTCGAGTTACATGGTGATGTGAACGATTTCTTTTTAGGCTTGTTTGACATGAAATTGAAAACCAAGTCTAGTGAACTCAGCCCACAAGGGCTCTAATCATCTGGTAGAGGCGACCTGTGAATGTCACCAAGTTGATGGGACATCACAAGTTCGGAACCCACGGGTAGGACCCTTGTGCAAGGTCCAAACTGGGCGTCCTCTCCAGTGGGCAGGGGGGACCTCAAGGGTTTTACCAACTGGAAGCCGGTCAGTGATGGGGGGTTATTCCCTTGGATTATCCAAAAAAAAATTCTAGTGAACCTAAATTCTGGTCTAACCTACTGTGGATGTGTATGGTCTGGGCTCAGCATGGATGTAGGTTAAACTAAGCACAGTCTGATCCGATCTGGCATAATCTAATGGGAGTGCCCTAGCTAGGTCCAGCTCCATCTCCTTATGCAGCCATGCCCATCAAGCCAAAAATTATAAATAAATAAACTGGCCTCCTAATCAAGTTCGATTATTTGAGATGTTTATCATATTAGGATTTGAACCTGATTTGAATTTGGAAGTCTTACCAAACCCGAAACGGATTCTGTTGGATGTCATTTTCTTGTCATTTTAGGGAACAAAATTTATTTTGTTCCATGCAATTTACCAAAAAGGGTTCTGCATCCATGAATGACCTTTGAATTTCATTGTCTACGACCATCTCACTCCTATGGATCATCGTAACCAAAGATCAACTCTTAAGCATGCAAAGCAAGGTTAATGATATAATAAGCCCAAAGCTCACAGAAAAGCTTCAGTGTGGATTACGGGTTCGTGGAAACAACGAGTCCATCATGCGTTCACCCTTCATCATAGTGCAGCCAACAGATTGTCTCAAGATGGTGGTGATTGGATGGATGGTGTTTGTTGCCGGGAACAAATCCAGAAGCAAACTGGCCTAAGAATTAGAGGTGTCAATAGAATCTGGGCCAGACCCAAAGGATCTGATTAGTATATGGTGCCAGATGTGGTTAGTGAAATTTCATACCAGACCCGGGTGCAGCCCGAGTTTCTATTAAGATCTGTGTTTTTTTCAATGTAAAAAAGATAAAAAATATTATTTTACTCGGTATGGATCGGGTTTGGTTCATGTAATCCTTATAGGACATGGGTATGGTTTTTCTTATGGTGGACCCCTTCGGACCAGGTCCGAACCTGGTACCAGCACCTCAAAGTCAGATCCGGGTTCAGTACCTGAGTCTTGAGTCCAAACCAGATCGACCCGTTGACACCCTACTAAGAATTATGCTCGATCTGCCTTAAACTACATTTTGGCTCATGTGACCTAAAGAAACTGACACTGAAATCCACTGTCAAAATTTGGTGAGAACCCAGTTTGTCTGATTAACTAAACATCCAGTATAATAGATCGAGATAGGTCCATCTCCAAGCAACAGGAGTCTCTCTCTCTCTCTCTCTCTCTCTCTCTCTCTCTCTCTCTCTCAAAGGTGATTTTCAAGATCTGTAGATCCAAGTGCAAATTACACAACTGGAGCAAGTTAAGATATTACCAATTTTCTGCAAATATAAGGTGGGCCAGCATGAGTATCATGTTGACACATTCAGACAGGTCCATAGCCGCATACATCTGCAATAAGTCGCACCTAAACAGTGTGGCATCTGAAACTGCAAAATTTTATTCTTAATGTCCAGAAGATACTGGAGATGCACGACAATCAATAGTCTGGACAGGAGTGATCGCCTCGCATAGCTTCTAACAACATGATTGAGATTAGTGGCCATGGTATAAGCCAGAAAAATATGAACTTTCATAAACATCCACATTAATCTACACAAAATATTCCAGGCCTGAGTTTGAGAGTTTCATACATACATACTATCACATGTAAGTCAGGACCCAAAATCGTACATGCCAAAACTTCTATTTTAAAACCTATTCTGTTGTTGAACAACTAGCTGTCCTAAATTAGGGGTCATGTATCTTCAACCTTTGGCTCAACCAACCTCTTGAACCAAACAGGGTCCCTGTTGTACATCATCAGAGGTACGAAATGCAGCCATGAAATGGTTGTGTACTCTATCTAGGATAGGTTTCACTTTAAAGGGTTGCCATTTGCCAAGCACATGAGTTGCAGTGAAAGCTACTTACTTTGGAAACAGATGCACCTCTGTTTTCTTTCTTCTGCAACTAGAAGTGATGGCATCATCCATGATCTCATCGTCTGGATGAAGTCCTTCATGCCCAAGCAAAGATTGCTCAGGTCACCTTCCTGTCAAAAGCACCACCCTAAATATGTTTTCTGCAAATGGAAACCATCATAGTTGTTGCGAGTTTATAGCACTTAACGAAGCATGTATCAATAGCAACACTCATTTCAATTCAACACTTTGAACAGAGCTTCTGTGCAGAATGAGAAAGCAGATGATAACTTGAAATTGTCAACAGTAGACAAGACGTTAGTAGTAAGCAAACTATGTGGTTCCATTAATCCATCCATCCATCAAATATGAATCAAGGCTTAATCATGACTACTACATTGGTCAGAAATAACAAGAATATAAAAGGAACCATAAGATAAAATTACCTGCCTCATATTTCAGATCTAAAACAATGATTCACAATTTTCCCTCATTTTTTATTTCAAAAAAAGAAACTTGACTACATATATAAATGCTGGAGGTGGCCAACCTGGACAGGTATCCCGCATTATAATGCAAAAGTATAATCAGTCTGCTGGGCCCTTAGTATAACGGCAGGTCCTAATCTACATGAGTTGATACAGGAGAGGATCTGAGCCTCGCTATGTATTTTGAGCCCAATTGTTGATCCCCTCCCTTCATGTATGGCAGTGTAACTAGGATAAAATTGAGGGCCCAATGAAGATGTGTTTGCTGCACTCTTTCCAAATCACCAGCCAAAGTTAATAACCACCATCTCCAAACCTTTACCATTTTCAATTCCTAAACAGTTTCCATGTGCCTAGAAAGAGGCCCTTGCAATTGTACAGCTACAATGGAATATCCCCCTCTTTCAGCCATGTGAAAGCATTGAAACAACCAAAGGGTAATGAGCAAAAGACTAGGTTCTTGATGTTAGTTTTGCAACCTGCAGTTCGTTCCACGTTGGAGAGCTGCAAAACAGAGAGAGATAGAGAAAGGGGAGAGAGGTTTGGAAAAAACCGATACCCTGCTGTGTATGGGTCGGCTGCTGTGTATACCTTTATGCTAACATGAGATTACAAACAAAATTAGGGTACTAGAATACCCTTTTTACAATGATCAATATTACATAATGCCATTAATGAAGAAGTGGGTGTCACGGGTCTGGATGTTCAGATCCATGACCCGTAACCAGAGAAAACACTTTTTTTCACCCTCCCTCAAGTTGTGCATGATCTTGAATCATGAACAACTTGCCTTTTAACGTCCAAAATCTGTCTTTAGTCAATCCTTTTGTAAATATATCCGCCACTTGATCTGTAGTTCGAACAAATTCAGGCTCAATCTCTTTCTCTTCTACCTTTTGTCTCACAAAATGCTGGTCTATTTCAATATGTTTGGCACGACTGTGATGAATTGGATTAAAAGACATACTAATGGCACTCTGGTTGTCACACAACAGAAGTGAACGAGATATCGATTCTCCTACTTCTGTCAGTAGATGTCTAACCCAAGTAGCCTCAGCAGTGGCGGCTGCCATTGACCTGTATTCAGCCTCTGTACTGGATCTGGCAACAGCCTTTTGTTTCTTACTACTCCAAGAAACCAAATTCATCCCAACAAATACACAATAGCCAGATACTGATCTGCGTTCATCTGGATCTCCCGCCCAGTCCGCATCAGAATAGATAGTGATCTCTTGTGCACTTTGCCTATTTGTCTTTCGTTTATATATGAGACCATCCCCAACCGTTCCCTTCAGATATCGTAGTATTTTTTTAACTGCTTCCATATGCCCTTCACATGGGGCATGCATAAACTGAGAAACTTGATTCACCGAGTAGACTATATCAGGGCGAGTAAAAGTGAGGTATTGTAACATACCCACTATGCTACGGTACTGTGTGGGATTATCAAATGGATCTCCATCTTGAGAGCTAAGCCTTTGATGAAGAACGCTAGGAGTGCTTAAAGGCTTGCAGTCTTTCATACCCGCTTTATTGAGAACATCAATAGTATACTTATGTTGAGTGAGAGTCATTTCTTCAGAGGAACTGTCGACTTCAACTCCAAGAAAGTACCGTAGTTTGCCAAGGCCCTTCATTTTGAACCTCTAATTCAAGTGATGTTTGACTTCTTCAATGTGGTCATTGGAACTGCCAGTGATGATGATATCATCCACATATATCAACAACAGAGTAATTGTGTCTTGGTTCTTAAATATAAATAGAGAGTGGTCAAGAAGAGATTTCTTAAAACCATATTTGTGTATTTCAAGAGAAAAGCTGTCAAACCAAGATCGAGATGCCTGCTTCAATCCATATATCGCCCTTTTTAGTCTGCAGACATATTTTGTAGGATTACCTTCTGCGTAACCAGTGGGTTGTTCCATGTAAACTTCTTCTCTCAAATCTCCATGAAGAAAGGCATTCTTCACATCAAGTTGGCTAATGGTCCATTGGTGTTCAATAGCTAAAGAAAGTATGACCCGGATTGTCCCCATCCTCACCACTGGACTAAAGGTTTCATCATAGTCATGTCCTTGCTCCTGTGTAAAACCTTTGGCTACAAGTCTCGCCTTGTATCGCTCTATAGTCCCATCTGGTTTATACTTTATTTTGTACACTTATTTCGAACCAACAACATTTTTGTCAGGTGGTCTTGATACGACATCCCACGTACCACATTCATGTAGAGCTTCCATCTCCTCATTCATTGCTTCAATCCATCTTCTGGAATTTGATGCTTGAGAGAACGTTGTGGGTTCATCTTCTTTATTCAAGGCTGTTAGAAAGAGTTGAAAATCTAATGAGAAATTTTCATAACTGACCCACCTTTCAATTGGATGGCGAGGACGTGTGGATCTTCTAGTATCAACAATGTTGGATGTTGAGGATGTGTCCATGTCTGAATCAACTATGGTGGGTGACTCTCTTTCTCGTCGAGTATAGACAAAGCCTCTATATCTTCCTGGATTCAAAGTTGAGTCTGTATTTTCATGATCAATCATCCCATCAGTAGACACAGGTATCTTATCCTTTTGAGTGCAATTTGAGCAAGCATCACTAGCTCCTGCAAGAAGTTCATAATTCAACCAAGGATAGTAAGCATGAACTTCATGTTTTGATTCTGAAGAACTAGTACATTGACAATCAAAATTCAATTCATCGAAGATGACATTTCTTGATATTTTGATGCGCTTGCTCCCCGGATCATAGCACATGTACCCTCTATAGTCATCGGCATAGCCCACAAACCTGCACTCCAAAGCCTTGTCCTGAAACTTATGTCTCCTTGAACTGTCAACATGAACATAGCATAAACAGCCAAACACATGCAAATCATAGTAGTTGGGGTGAATACCAAAAAGAGACAAGGAGACTTGTTTTCCAAAATAGTCATGGGCAATCGATTTATCACATGAACTGCAGAATGAAAAGCCTTTGTCCATAAAGTGATCGGAAGATTACTATCATGCATCATGCTCATCGCACTCTCAACAATATGGCGATGCTTTCTTTCAGCAATCCCATTCTGCTGAGGTGTGTGCGGGCAAGACACATTTTTCCTTATCCCATTACTTTGAAGAAAGTTAGTAAAGTCAATGGAAGAGAATTCACCTCCTCCGTCACATTGGAAACTTAGGATGTTTTCAGAAAATTGGTTTCTGACAAAGGAATGGAAGTTACGGAACAACTTGAAAGTCTCAGATTTATGTTTCATGAAAAATATCCAGGAATAGCGAGAATAACTGTCAACAAATAAAAGATAGTATCTAGTTCCAGACATAGAAGCAACTGGAGCAGGCCCCCAAACATCAGAACAAATAGTCTCAAAAGGTCTTGAAGCTCTTTTATTGATAGAATGAAATGGCAAAACATAACTCTTACATAAGAGACAACTAGAACATTTGTTGTCATTTACATTTATTCCTAAACTTGACTTGGGAATGAGGTTACTTGAAACAAGCTTTTCAATGAAATTATTACTGCAGTGACCTAGACGACTATGCCAAAGGTTTGGCTTATTGATTTCAGAGACACTAAAAACGCAGGTAGGATTTTCAGAAGACAACGATGAGTGGAGCTTCAAGTTTGGGTCTGCAAAGCGAATATGTGCTGAAGGATCTTCTTGAAAAACATACATATTGCCTTACCGTTTTCCTCTAGCGAACGTCTCCTTCGTGCAGAGATCCTTAACAAGAACAGAAGAGGGAGTAAATTCAACTGAGGCTTTGATATCATCAACAAGTTTAGAAACTGAAACAATGTTTTTCTTGATATTAGGGGCATAAAGAACATTTGAAAGATTGATGGAAGATTCGGGCAAGGGTATGATGGAGTTTCCAATATGCGAGACAGAGTGGTGTGATCCATCTCCAGTAACTATACTACTTCTACCAATGTAAGGAACAAGTTTTAGGAGCTTACCTGCATCACCAGTAACATGAGTTGCTGCGCCAGAATCCACATACCAAGTGCCTTGCTCATTTTGTTTCAGATTCAATTCTGCTAAGGCTGACAATAACAACTCTTTTACTTCTCCGTTGGTCCTTGTCTTGTCTGTGCCTCTTTTTGCTTCAGTTTGTGCTGATTTTCCTTTATTTAGGGGATTGAACCAGCAGTTAGCTTTGATATGCCCCCTTTTATTACACAGAAAGCAAGTAGAAATTGGCCTCTGTCTTTGTGGGTTGGTATATGAGTTGGGTGTAGGCAATAATCCACGACTTCCATGACCACTTCTACCTTGTGCTCCTTTTCCCTTGATATCATAGTTTCCTCGTCCTCGTGCATAAGTAACCCCTGTAGCAAGAACTTCTTGTGCCCCAGCATGCATAGATGATTCTTCAGAAAATCCCTTTAGATTCATCTCATATTGTAACAACTTTGCGCGCAGATCTTCAAAATTGGGCAACTCAGGTAAACATAACAGAGAAGTGACAATCATATGATAGTCGTGTCCCAATCCATTGAGGGTTTGTTGTACCAAATCTTTATCAGAAACTGTACTTCCAACAACTGCTAACTGATCCGTGATAACCTTCATTTTGTTCAAATATTCCATGATGGTCATGGAATCCTTTCTTAACATTTGAAATTCTCTTTTAAGAAACATAATCCTGGCCTGAGAAACCTGTGAGTATGTCTAAACAAGTCTGTTCCAAAGTTGCATGATAGTGCAGTCATCTGGAATGGCTACAAGAACCTCTTGTGAGAGTGTTGATGTAATATAAGCAACAAGCGCTTGGTCTCTTTTCATCCAAGCCACAAATTCAGGATTTCTAACATATACGGTAGTAGATTCCCCTTTGTTGTCCCTTTCTTCTTGTGATATGAACTCAGGAGGAACTGGAATAGATCCATCTAGATGTCCAGAAAGATCCTGACTCCTAATGAAAGGTATGATTTGCCTCTTCCAAGTCAAGAAGTTACCATTATTTAATTTTTTAGACACAAGTTGGCTGAGGAAACTTAAAGAAAGAACTGACTGGCTAGGAAGGGAATTCATGTTTCACAGAATGAAGTATGTATTCAGCACAATCTGCTTACACCTGCAGTCCTTTTTTTTTTTGCAGGAACTAATTCAGATTGCTGATATGAAACAGAAATTGAATGTCAATCAGATTTCTGATTTGTATATGAAATGGAATATCGGATATGAAAATCCAAAAAAAATCAATGAGAATACGTATTCCTAATGTATCGGCTTGTTAATGGCTGAATGAGGAATCTGGGCTGAGTCACTCAAGAGACAAAAATAAACAGTGGCTAAACCAAGGTTCGGCCACCACCGAAGTAGGAGAAAAGGGAACTGTAGGGAGAAAAGTAATGAATGAACGAAACATGAACAAAAAAAAATAAATGAGTTGGCTGGGTGAGGAAAGAAGGGGATGAATGAGACATGAATCCAAGGAAAAAAAAACTGAGTTATTTGGGTCAGTCGTGAGTCCCAGAAACCAGAAAAAAAAATCTGAGTTGTCTGGGTCAGTCGTGAACCAAAAAAAAACTGACTGGGTCAGCCGTGATTCCAGAAAGAGGCGAGAAACAGACTGAGACTGACTGGGTCAGTCGTGATTCCAGAAAGAAACAGGAAACAGATGTAGGATGAAAAGAATGAGACTGACTGGGTCAGTCGTGAATCCAAAAAGAAAGGAAAACAAGAACAGACGTACCTTTTTTTTTATTTTCAGACTTTGGAAGAGGAAATATAGGAGAAAAGGATCTTCAGACGTGCCTTTTTTAATCGATCCCAGTTTCAGCTGAAGCGTGGCTCTGATACCATGTTAGTTTTGCAACCTGCAGTTCGTTCCACGTTGGAGAGCTGCAAAACAGAGAGAGATAGAGAAAGGGAGAGAGAGGTTTGGAAAAAACCGATACCCTGCTGTGTATGAGTCGGCTGTTGTGTATACCTTTATGCTAACATGAGATTACAAACAAAATTAGGGTACTAGAATACCCTTTTTACAATGATCAATATTACATAATGCCATTAATGAAGAAGTGGGTGTCACGGGTCTGGATCTTCAGATCCATGACCCGTAACCAGAGAAAACACTTATTTTCACTTGACTCTTTAAGTCACCAAAAACAAAGCATAAGGTGGCTCACAAGAAGGTTTCTTAATGGATAGTGGTTTGTGTCTTTGTGATATACGACAATAGCTGAGGTGAAGCATCATGGATCCAAATAGCCTTTTTAAGGAGGTGAACCAGCAATAGTTCAATATAGTAGTTAACTGGAAAAGATCCATCTTTCATCTTCTTCCAAACAATTTCAACTTCTGGGTTACTAGAAGTTTAAAACAGCCTCTAATCAACTTTTCCTATGCTAAGAAGTTCTTGAAGACTGCATCAAATTGTAATCCACCATGTCATCCTCTGTACACTATTCATTTACTTTTATCAGTTTATGTTGTTGCTGATGGTGCAAGTGGCCATAAATCCATGCAATTCCAAAAGAGATTGTTCCAATCACCACGTAACCCTCAAATATCTAGTGGTTAAAATGTTAAATTTACTTCTTGACCTTTTAACGCCTTTCAAGAAGGCACCCAAATCCTTTCCATAGAACCTCTTCCTCTCACGATGCACTCTCTCCAAGAACAAGGTGCAGTGGAGAATCCATACTTTGTTTTCATAGTTGTCTCTTCCCTGCCATTCACTGCCATCTTGAGATAAAAGCCACTGCTGAATTATCAATTCATGCCTTCTAGTGCCTAGTCCCCTCTTGTTAAAGGGAAGAGTAACCAAGCTCCAATTTTCAAGATGTATACCATTTTCAAGTCCACAGATTTCCTTTTTGAAAGCCCTTCATTTATCCTTGGTGTTGGGCGTGTTGGGCCTAGGCATAAAAGAAGTGCAGATAGGAACATACCTGTTAAAAATGAATATATATATATATATAACTAGATTGTAACTAGGATTAGATTTTTTAGTTTTTTTGCTTTTTAGTTTTGAACTAGTCAACATAGGGAATCATTCTCTATGAGTCTCCTTCTCATTGTGTATAAATATGAGGCAAAGCCCCTCTTCAATGCATGCTTCTTGCATGGTCTTGATCAATAAAATATTATTTTTTATTCCTTGTGTTTGCCACTGTAGTGGGTGTTTGTGTGTGAGTGCATTGTGGCTTGTGAGTGTTCTTTTGGTACTTTGGTGGAATTTTTTGAGTGTCCACCTTATTCTCTTGGTGAATATATTTTGGAGAACCTTGTTTCCTTTCATGGTATCAGAGCTTGGAGATCAAGCTGATTTTTGGTGTTTTGAGAAGCGTGTCACTCAAGATTTTGAAGAGATAAAGTCTCTTTTTGCAAAATTTTGTGCCCTCTTGGTGGAGTGATCGTGTGTTCGCGTTCTTCATTGGAGTGGAGTGCTCGTGTGTTCGCGTTCTTCATTGGAGGTGCTCTCTTGGTGGTGGAGTGCTAGTGATACTTTTTTATTATCTCCTATCTTTTCTTTCTCTTAGCCCTTGTAAGCATGAATGACAATGATAATGTAACCTTAAAACCCATCAAACTCAATGACACAAATTTTGTAACATGGGCTTCAATAATGAAGCATTTGATATGGGAGAAAGGGTTACAAGGATTAGTGGATGGGTCGGATTTGAAACTCAAACTAATCATTACTAAAATAGAAGGAGAAAAGGAGGTAACTCTTATGGAGGCGAAAAAAACAAAAGTTATGGTCACGTATGAGAAAAAATGAAAAGAATGGAAAATGGGGCATGCCAAGATTATGTCTTGGCTCATTAGTAATGTTGATATCAAGAAGTGCTTGAGTCTAGCTAAATTTGAACATGCAAATAAAGCATGGAACTGCCTCAAGAGAATGTATTCGCTTAAAGATATTGCTCATATTTGCAACTTTCAAGACAAAGTACGCACTATGACTCAAGGAGAAAAAATTATTAAAGAATATTTTAGTGAGTTGTCCGACCTTTGGAATGAGTCGGCTCTTCTTGAGCCACAATGGCATTGTTCCGAAGACATAAAACTCCATCAAAGACAAATTGATGGAGACCATTTCTATCAATTCATCAATGGTCTAAGACCGAAGTTTGAGTCTACCAAATCGGCTCTTCTTCATAGAGGGAAAGTTTCCTTTTAACCAGCGTAAACTGGATTTGGGAAGTTCAACTAGCATAAACTGGATTTAGAAAGTTCGACCAACGTAAATTGGATTTAGGAGGTTCGACCAGCGTAAATTGGATTTAG
Source organism: Nuphar pumila (assembly GCF_984573655.1). Lineage (NCBI taxonomy): Eukaryota > Viridiplantae > Streptophyta > Magnoliopsida > Nymphaeales > Nymphaeaceae > Nuphar > Nuphar pumila. Next base: position 8,131,962 of record NC_143263.1, on the reverse strand, counting down.
AAAGTTCGACCTGCGTAAACTGAATTTAGGAAGTTCGACCAGTGTAAAACTAGATTTAGGAAGTTCGACCAGCGTAAACTGGATTTAGGAAGTTTGACCAGTGTAAAACTGGAATTAGAAAGTTCGACCAGCGTAAACTGGTTTTAGAAAGTTCGACCAACATAAACTGGATTTAGGAAGTTCGACCAGCGTAAACTGGATTTAGGAAGTTCGGCCAACGTGAACTCAACTATTATGGAGGTGGTCTGGCTAAGAAGATTGTTGGTTGACATGGGCGTTCAGAGTAAAAGAGCATCATGATTGTCCTGTGACAACAAAAGTTCAATCTATATTGCCAGCAATCGGACCTTCCACGAACGAACCAAACACATTAAGATGGACTGTCACTATTGATCTTTCTTACGTTACTTCAGAATATTCACTGACAGATCTCTTCACCAAACCTCTCGTTGCTCCTAGATTCCACTTTCACTTGGATAAACTTTCGGTTATCCAACCGTAAGTTTGAGGGGGAGTGTTAAAATATATATATATATATATATATATATATATTTATTTATTTATTTATTTATATTTTTTATATGTATACATTTACATACATATATATATGTATATAGTTATATGTAATATAACTAGATTGTAACTAGGATTAGATTTTTTAGTTTTGAACTAGTCAACATTAGTTGACTAGTCAACATAGGGAGTCGTTGGGCTCCCAACGACTCTATTTAGAGTCGTTGGAACTCCAACGACTTTCTATGAGTCTCCTTCTCATTGTGTATAAATATGGGGCAACAAAGCCACTTTGTGTTTGCCCCTTTAGTGGGTGTTTGTGTGTGAACCCATTTTGTAGCTTGTGAGTATTCTTTTGGTACTTTGGTGGAACTCTTTGAGTGTCCACCTTGTTCTCTTGGTGAATATATTTTGGATAACCTTGCTTCCTTTCAATACCAATCAACTACAACAGATTACCTCATTCAGTTTGATCATAAACTTCCTGGAAATGTGTTGTCTTCTTTAAGAGGATCTAAAGCTAAATTCCCGGTAATCAACTCAATCAGATATGCAGAAATTCATGGAATAAAATATTTAGAGCCTTCTCTTCATTGCCTTTTAATCATTTTACCATTGCAGAATTTTCGCGTCCTTTACCAGAGCTTATTGTTTTCTATTCCTATATCCTTGTAATGAGATATTGCGGAAATATAAAGAGTGCATACAAGCACTTACAACAATGAAAAAGAGACAATATCACAAGTCCACAAAGGGACAATACAAGCACAAGCCTTAAAGAAGGCAACAATATAAAAAGCCTCTTATTGAGAAGAGAGAGAGCTCTCAAGAATGAAATACATACAAGGGGATCACCCCTATTTATACAAAAGGGAGAGGAGAGAAGGGGAGGCAAAATGCCTCAAAAGGAGAGCCCAAAAGGGGGCTCCCATGGAGTCGTTGGGAGCCCCCAACGGTCACATCTGTGACCGTTGGGGGCTCCAACGACTCTATGGTTGGAGCCCCTTTTAGTCCTCAAAAAATACAAAAAAGAATTCTAAAAAGTAAAAAAAGAAAATTACATTTTATGAAATTCGAAAATAGTTGTTTTCTAAAACAACTATGTGAAATTACAAAAATACCCCTATCGGGTATTGATGTAATATACAGTATATATATATATATATATATATATATATATATATATATATATATATATATATATATATATATATATATATATATTAGATACATTTTAACACCCTCCCTCAAACTTTACGGGAAAATGACGGAAAGTTTGCCAAGAAGAAACATGAAGCGAGGAGCCGGAAGAGCTTTAGTGAAGAAGTCCGCCAATTGATATTCTGAAGTGACATAGGGAAGAGCAATAGTTCCTCGCAAGAATTCGTCACGAACATAGTGGCAATCCATTTCAATATGTTTTGTACGCTCATGAAAAGTATGATTGCTCGCAATATAGATGGCACTCTTGTTGTCGCAACATAGCTTTGAGGCTTCGGTAATATCAACTCCCATGTCTTTAAGCAAACTGCGAAGCCATACAAGTTCCATTGTCGTGGTTGCCATAGCCCGGTACTCAGCTTCAGTGGATGATAGTGAAACTTTCTGCTGCTTCTTGCATCGCCAGGCAATCAAAGAGTCCCCTAAAAAGACACAAAAACCAGTAGTTGAGACTCGATCATTGGGATTACCTCCCCAATCTACATCAGTATAAACAAGAAGATTCAAAGAAGAAGAGGATAGAAATAGCCCTTTATTGATGGTATTCCGAATGTAGCGGATGATTCGGAGAACGGCACTCATATGCACAGTTGTAGGAGCATGCTGAAATTGACTAACATAGTGAACCGCATGAGTGATATCTGGTCTGGTGATGGTTAAATAGGTAAGAGACCCAATGAGTTGTCTGTAAGGTGTGGGATCTTTCAGAAGAACCCCATCCTCCAACCACAATTTGGCATTAATAACCTCGAGAGTCTCTACTTTCTTATCATCAGAAATCCCAGACTTAGAACATATATCCGCAGCAAGCTTCATCTGTGACAAAATATATCCTCTAGGAGAATATGCAACTTCAATTCCAAGAAAATATCTGAGAAATCCTAAGTCAGACATATCAAAATTATTTTTTAACATATTTTTAACATCAATAATACTATTTTGATCATTCCCAGTGATAATCATATCATCAACATAAAGCAACAAAATTACGATACTAGAACCTGCATGTTTAACAAAAAGAGCAGTGTCAGTATAACAAGAGTGAAATCCTAACTTTATCATGATATCACTGAAACGATCATACCAAGCCTTAGGTGCTTGTTTAAGGCCATACAATGCCTTCAAAAGCCTAAGAGTTTGACCTTGCTTAATATTTATTCCGGGTGGCGGGTCCATATAAACTTCTTCACTTAAACTTCCATTTAAAAAGGCATTTTTTACGTCAAGTTGATAAATAGGCCATTTTTTGGTTGATGCAACAGCTATTAAGGTCCTGACACTAGTCATTCGAGCTACGGGAGCGAATGTTTCTTCGTAATCAATGCCATATTCTTGGGAGTATCCCTTAGCAACTAATCTAGCTTTATATCTTTCTAAAGAGCCATCGCTTTTGGTTTTAACTTTGAAGACCCAGCGACAACCAATAGGTTTTTTGTGTGAGGGTAGAGTAACTATTTCCCAAGTATTGGCCTTTTTTAATGCATTAAGTTCAACTTGCATTGCTTCAACCCAATGAGGTATCGATTTAGCTTGATTATAGTGTGTTGGTTCAAAATAAGAATGTAGGGTTATCAAACATGCCCGATAGTTGGGAGTTAAGGAATCATAGGATACAAACCTATTTGGGGGTATTGATATTCTAGAAGAATGCCTAACTTGTGGTTCCTCAGTGGATTCCGAAATGTGAGAGTATTTTTCGAGGGCACTAATAGGATTTTCTTGATTTCTTCTTGAGTAAACATTTATATTGGTATCACTATCATGAACATTTATATTCAAATCACTATCATTTGAGGGAGTTATGTCAAGAGGGGATACCTCATGAGAATGATCAATGTTTTCAAGAAAATCTTCTTGTATGTCATCAATAAGATCATATAAGAATATATAGTCAATTTCATTTGTTTCTTCTAGTTTATCAAAACCGTTTTCTTCTTCTAGAAATGTTACATCTTTTGAAATATATAGTTTATCATTCTTAAAATCATAACATCTATACCCTTTTTTATTTTCACCATATCCTAAAAAAACACATTCAATTGCTTTTGGAGATAACTTATCCCTTTTATGTAATAGAATAAAACATTTGCAACCAAAAATACGAAGACGATTGAAATCGGGTGAAAATTTAAAGAGTTTTTCATATGGAGAAACATTTTTTAACTTAGAAGAGGGCATTCTATTGATTAGATAGGTTGAGGTTAGAACGGCTTCGGCCCAAAACTTCTTTGGAATATTTCTAGAAATAAGTAATGTTCTAGCGGTTTCTATAATGTGCCTATGTTTCCTTTCCGCTAGGCCATTTTGTTGGGGAGTCCTAGGACATGACTTTTGATGGCAAATGCCATTTTGGGTTAAATAGTTTTGGAATTCATGAGATAAGTACTCGCCACCGGAATCGGATCTTAACATGGATATGTTACTTTGAAATTGATTTTGAACTTTTTTATGAAAATCTTTAAAGAAAGCAAATACTTCCGATTTATGACTAAGAAAATAAATCCAAACATACCGAGTAAAGTCATCAATAAACGTAACATAATATGAATAACCCCCTTTAGACATAACCGGAGAGGGCCCCCACACATCCGAATGCACCAATTCAAAAGGCCTTGATGAAAGAAAAGTTCTAGTTGGAAATGGAGTAGACTTCATTTTTCCAAAAATGCAATCTTTGCAATTAATTTCTTTTTTCTTACAAAATTTGTTTCCAAAAGGAAAGAGATACATTTTAGAATAACTTGGATGACCAAGTCTTTTATGCCAAGTTTCCATGCTTTTCTCTTGGACATAAGAACAAAAAAAGTTTGTAGGGAGATTAAGATGGTCCATATAATAGAGGTCTCCCTTTCTATGGCCTTGCCCAATCCGCTTCCCGGACCGGAGATCCTGTACAAAGCAACCATTAGATGAGAAAGATATTTCACATCCATGGTCGGCAATTTGAGAAACCGAAAATAGGTTTAAATTTAGTTTGGGAACAACTCTTACTTTTGGAACACAAAAATTTTGTGAATCTTTAAAAGAGCCAATACTTGAAATTTTTAAAAAGGTTTCATCGGCCGTAGAAACACAAGAGTCCTTTGAATTGTTGTAAACATCAACAAGTGCATTTTCATGAGGGGTCATATGAAAGGAAGCTCCGGAGTCAAGGATCCAAGAATACGTACCGGGTGAAGATGATGAAGCAATAGCCGCACCCGATGTGGAGGAAGAAACCTTTAGCATTTGTTGGAGAGCCATAGATATTTGTCCAAGAGTTTCTTTGATGTCATTGTTCTTGCCTTCATCTTCTTTGGTGGTGGTTTCCTCAAGAGAAGCCACTTTAGGCTTGAAAGTTCCAATAAGCTTTGGACAAGTGGGTTTAATGTGACCCGGCTCATTACAATAATGGCAAACAATCATTTTTCTTCCTCCATTGTAGTTTCCTTGTTTCCCAAAATGAGGAGGCTTATAGGTTCTAACATTATTACCCGGTTTTGATACGGCAAGGACTTCATCGACATGCTTACTCATGCCAAGCCTTGTCTCCTCTTGAGTGATTTCGGCAATAGCATCCTCAATGGGAGGAAAAATAGATCTATGGAGAAGTGAAGATCTCACTTGCTCAAATTCGGGACGTAGCCCAAAAAGAAATTGGAACAATCGCTCTTGTTCCATTTGTTTTTGCCTTAAATTAATATCTTCCATAGAAACCCATTTTGGCTCCAAGAGAGCCAATTCATCCCATAGTGGGTTTAAAGCACTATAATAGTCTTGAATGCTAGAATCACCTTGCTTGGTGGTTCTAATCTTTTCTTGCAAGATCCTTTTGGGTATACATACCCTTCATAAAGGACCAAGCCTCATTGGCTCTACGAAATTTAGCTATATTAGCACATACCTTAAGCTCCACATTGTTCATAAACCACGCAAGGATTTTTGCGTGATTGCTTTCCCAATCTTCAACTTCCTTTTGATGACTTTCAATGGCCTTGAGGCGAGCATCTCCTTCAAGAGCCTTTTCTTGACCTTCTTCCATCTTTGTGAGCATAAGCTTAGGTTCCGGAACGGTACCCATGACAAAACCCCAAAGCTTCTTTCCTTTGAGATTATTTTCCATTGCCGATGCCCACATCATATAATTCTTTCCATTGAGCTTGAAAGATAGGTCAATCTTTGTCTCCATGATGATGCCAAGAAGTGAGAAGATATCCACTAAATATGAAATACACGAACCACACTTTTCCTTCAAGAATCGAGTGGCTCTGATACCATGTAATGAGATATTGCGGAAATATAAAGAGTGCATACAAGCACTTACAACAATGAAAAAGAGACAATATCACAAGTCCACAAAGGGACAATACAAGCACAAGCCTTAAAGAAGGCAACAATATAAAAAGTCTCTTATTGAGAAGAGAGAGAGCTCTCAAGAATGAAATACATACAAGGGGATCACCCCTATTTATACAAAAGGGAGAGGAGAGAAGGGGAGGCAAAATGCCTCAAAAGGAGAGCCCAAAAGGGGGCTCCCATGGAGTCGTTGGGAGCCCCCAACGGTCACATTTGTGACCGTTGGGGGCTTCAACGACTCTATGGTTGGAGCCCCTTTTGTGATATAAAAAATACAAAAATTAAATGAAAAAAAGAAAAAAGAAAAAATACATTTTAACAAAATCTGAAAATAGTTGTTTTCTAAAACAACTAGTGAAATTACAAAAATACCCCCATCGGGTATTGATGTAATATACAGAATATATATATATATATATATATATATAAGATACATTTTAACAATCCTTTATCAAGGTTCACATCCAAACACAACCCTGTCTTGAGGGCAAGACAAGGGAAAAGTGCGGAAGATTTGCAGGTGTGTTGCCTTGCCACTGCCAGTTAAACACATGTAAACCAACAATAATTTCACAAGGCATGCATGACAAATTAATATTCAAATGTCTCTATGCAAACAAAACAGAACAAAGGAAAAAGTCATATTCACATCAAATAATTGAGATTCAAAAGTTTTGCTTCCACTGCTGTCTATCCATTTTGTCATGTCCCTGGTTCCCTTATTAACAGAAGCATCACTTTTATGACATATTCCTTCACAGAATCAAACATGCAAAAGAACACAGCAGATAAATTGGACAAAGGTTCGCATATGCTCCTTTGTGGACAGATTCAACTCTTAGTAAGGTCAAGATCTATACTTTTCATATTAAAGCATTTTGTGCTTTCAGCACATCATGTATCAAGATCTCTATGTTGCACATTAAAGCATTTTCTGCTTACAGCACTTCATGTATCTGCATATTTCATTTCATCTTTGCCATCCACTGAAAATTACAAGCATATGCTTGCTGCAAACAAGAAGCACATGGAAGGAAATTTTTCCTTTTATATGAATCAGCTCATAAATGTTAGATTCAAATTAAGCATCAAAATCAGGTATTGAAGGAGAGATAAATATATTCAGCAAAACTTATAAAAGAACAGACCATACTCCATGCCGGCAAAAAGAATTCCTTTAAAACACCCACTTAATATTGGCTTCCCTTTGTCCACTAACAAAGACTACCAATGTTTTCTGTATCAATGAATTCTCCCAGATCTTACAAAATAATGTGGCTGCCAGCAGTCCCAAAATGGATTGGGTTGGGTTTGAAGTTTGAACACAATGCTGATCTACTAATAAAAGCTGTATTAGGGTTCAGACTCTGATCAACCCTATCATATGGAGGACTGTCTATGCCAAAAAACCAAGTGAATATCATAAATCCACACCAAACCCATAATCTCATATTCAATTTATAATAATGCGCTAAAAGTCAGACTGATCAAACTGATCATATTGATATGAGATCAATAATAGATTATGCATATACTTAATTGCCAGCTCATAACAAAATATAGTGGCACAGACACTTTGCTAATATCCTCTTCCCATCAATTCAGGTTTGGATGTCTGCCCATGCATTAGATTTCCCACCCAGCTGGGCTAGTCAGTTTGGATCTTCCCAGGGAACTGAATCTGAATTCCAAGACCAAGTCTTGCTAGTGTCACTCAAAGCCAGTCAGCATCTAATTAAGATCAATGCTTCTGTTTCCAGCATCTAGGTTATCAACCAGGAACCCGACCCAAGTCCAACCATCAACACTTCTATATATGACAATGGCAATCACTACAAAGGCACAGTTAACACTCTTGAGATATAAATAGCAGACATATGCCACAGCCACACACAATCAAGACAAAATGCAGGTGCTTCACCCCTTGAATATGATCTTATCAAGATCCACTTCATCAATTGCCTATTAGCCAAGTTCAATGCCTTGAAGTTACAAACCAAATATAAACAATTATTCCCTAAGGATGCAGAGAAAATTTTGACTTGTAATGAAATGAAAAAAGTTTGAGTATCATTTACCTGGTTCTGGCAGAAAAATCCTTCATGGTGTGCGTAACCACACAATAAAAGAGCTTCATTGATATGCAATCAAGATCCATGTTTGAGAAAGCAAGATTTATTTCTAAAATTATTTCAAGAATAGCAGCACCATTGAAGGTAAAAACTCAACAAAGAATTGACAGCCGATGTCATAATAGTCACATTGCTTTAGAGAATATTCAATATTGACTGAATGTAGTGGTTAGGACAACTATTGTAAGTAATAATTACGTAGTAATATAAAACTGCCAAGAGCTTACCACCCTGCAAAATTTTCTTTTTTGACCAGGTCTCCAATATTTACAGCGTCAACGCTTCTTATTGGTTACACCTAGCTCTCCACCAGATTTATGCCGTCCTCCTTTCACATGACCTTGTTTCCATGCCTTCGAAGGATCTCGTAAAACATATGCATTCATTACTGGGGTTGTATTACCTCCAAAGTTCTTGCTGTGTTTGCTTTTATTGGCAGCATCAGCACCATTGTTGTGTGTTTTACCACCTTTTGTGTAAGAATTACCTGCATCTTCACCCACGGCGAGAATCTTATCCATAAGCTCTGTCATTCCTTTAACTGCAACCTCATATCTATCTGCAGATAATGAACCCTCTTCCACAAGATGAACAAACCGCTGGTATAAATCATCATATCCTTGAAGTGCATCCGTTGGCATCACACTATTAGAGCGAGTATGCAAGGCATGAATGCGCTTGAAATCCTTTCTCCAACGTGTGATAATGTAACGATCTGGGATCTCATTCACACCTATATGGTTAAGAACATATAACACATGCCTGCAGAGGATACCTTTATATTGGAATAAGCGGCAAATGCATTGGAACTCAATTTCAGCCTCGTTTGAGATGACTTCGTAATCCTTGACACCAACCATGTTGCCATGCTTGTCAAAAATACGTTCTTTGAGTGTATATATTGCAATTTGAGCAGCAGTCCTAGTTTGGTCAATATTGTAGCAGTTGAAAGTGCCATATATCTCCTCCTGGAATTGTGTAAATATTCCTCCTGTGTACACTTTCGCAAGTTGGCTTTCACAATAAAGGCGAGTCTTCATAATTGGTATTGTGTCATATGATTCGAAATCAGCCTGAGCCTCTCTCTCATAACTACTCTTAAGAGAAACCTCGGATTTTTCAATGAACTCCTTCAAAGTTGTCTTCTGTTGCACATAACCATCAAAAAATGTATTGACACTTTCACCACGTTGGATAATGGACATTCCTGCATAGAATGTGTCCTTTACAAAAACTGGCACCCACTGATGGCGAACTTCATACAATGAATTGAGCCACTCATTATGTTCAAGTTGGAAATCTTCAATCAATTTTCTCCAAGAACTTTCAAATTCATCAACCCTCACACTATCATAAACTGCATTCTTTAAAGCTTTCTTGATTGCCTTATAATCAGTTAATCCTTCCAATTTTGATGGAACTTTTTTCAAGATATGCCACAAACATAGGCGATGGTGTGCTGCAGGAAAGACTTCATGAACTGCTACTTGTATAGATGGACAATGGTCAGTAATAATAGCATTTGGAGAACGTCCTGACATGCAATTCAACCATGATTTAAACAGACAAATATATGATTCTATTGTCTCATCTGCAAGTAAGCCACATCCTAGCAACACAGATTGTCCATGGTGGTTTGTTCCAACAAATGAAACTAAAGGCATTTCATAACCATCTATCAAGTATGTTGTGTCAAAAGTAATTACGTCTCCAAAATACTCATACGCTGCCCTGGACCTAACATCGGCCCAAAACACATTCCTCAAACGTCCTTCACTATCAAAGTCCATTAAGTAGTAGAAGCCTTTGTTCGTGGACTGCATGTGCTTAAAGAACCATTGGATTGCCATCGCATCACCTTCTTTAAGTTTTAAATGTTTTCTATCTTGCTCCTGGCCAAAAGATAAATGTGCAGGACCTTCTGCATCTATGGTTGATGTATCAAAGGAGTGATTCACTTTATTTCCTGTGCCATAGTTCAATTTAGCTTCCTTCTTACCTCCAGACTCCAAGCGTTTATGTGATCTATAGAACCGTGCCATATGTGGAGAACATACATGGTTGTGTGGAAGGTGGAGATCGGTCACCACCCACTTCCTTGAAGAATTTTGCTTAACAACTCGCATTCTTGCCATACATCCAATCCTTGTTATTGGTTTTGAAAAGGTGGTTATTTTTCTTGTTGGTTTAAAACCTTCTTTGTTGCAGCATATAACCACACGATTAGTGTCATTAGTGACCTTCGAACGGCTTGTGCATTTTATTCTAGTGCCAAATCCAACATGCCTAGCATAGATATTGTAGAATTGTTCTGCTTCTTTGTAACTATCAAAAGTCATTCCAAGAGCTGGTTCAAGAAATGGTGCTTGATTCATATCCCCACCGACCGAAATAAGGTCCTTGTAGATAGGCTCAATGGTTGTACCATCTTGGGCTGCTTCAATAGTACCAGGGTCCACGCTAGGGGGCAACGTACTGGAAGTGTTTTGCTCCCCTTCAACAACGACGGTGCCCATGTTGTTAGATTCCATGATAAGAGTGTTTCTTGTTACGTTTGAAGCAAGCCTGCAAATTCAAAGGAAACATGATTAACAACAGCATATGCTTTGAATTGCAAGCATGCATGATTCAGTAACACGGTATCCCCCCGGAAGCACCTCAAATTCAAATAATGAGAAAGAAAATTTGAAGACAAACAAAATTGCCTACTTTGTTTCAGGGAGAGGAAAGGAAAAGAACATGCATACTTGGAGAAGGGGCAGTGAGAAAACAACCAACTCAAACAAAACAAGAACTGGAGTGTTCATTCCAGAAAATTGGGAATTGTTGGGTGATACAACTCAGTTTTCTTGATGAGTGGGTGCAGAGTCAGACAGAAAAATCTACCAATCATTAAGGGGGGAGGAGAAGAGTTAATTCTTGGCCGGAAAAACTTTCAACGAAGTATCAGATTCCTAACAAAATAACCAAACAGAAACGCAACCAAAGCCAATGGTTGCGAGGTACTCCATTCTCGTTGCTGTATTGTGTCCCATTTATGCTATTTTCTTTTAAAATATGCCAGAATTTAGCAGCTTAGCAGTGTGACATAGGTTGAAGACCCACAATGGGAGCTCACCTACCATTTGAAGATTATAAAAACCCTAAAAGATAGTGAGCAATATAGTAAACTCTCGGTAGGTCGAAACTCCCCACGAAACCGAAGAAATACTGTGCACAATGAAAACCCTAAAATCAACTAGACATCTAAAATACAATGGTGATTCGAAAACCCCCCAAAAAAATCGAAAAACCCCACTTTGAACTCAGATGTCCCAGAACTTAAAAAAAAATCAACGGAGCACTCACCAAAATAGGATCTGAAGAGAAAACCACGAGGAAACAAACAGAAACGATCCGAAATTCCATTCCCCATGAAAAGAATCGATAAAAAACGATGTATTTTGAAAAACAGTGAAACCCAAATGAACTTCACAGACGATTTTGCAAAAATGATTCAGAAAACCACCAAGACAACTTGAAAAAAAAAATATTAAAATCCAAAACCCCCCAAACTCGATCTTTGAAAGAGTCCCTCAAACAAAAACTACGAGAAAAGAAGAAGAAATGCGTCAGGATCTTACCGAAACAAAGGAAATTTGCAGATCCCGATATACCGAGACGGCTGCTTGCTAGAGAGAGAGAGAGAGGATGCCCTAGATTTGGTGGTGGTGAGGTCAGAGGTGACAACAAGAAAAACACAAGATCAAGCCATCGATTTGAATGCTGCCACAACTACAAAGTCAAGGGACCCTTGAAAATTTACGGAAAAGGTTAGGGTATATTTTGAAAAAGTCAATCAGAATTATAAACGTGGCATGCGTATTGTGAAGAAAGTCAGGAAGAAGTACATTTTGCATGTGGCAATAATTTAGTGGTGGCTTAACCGCCGGACGCACTCGGTCAGAGAAATCGTTTCTTTTCGACTAGCCGTTTGCCGGTGCCATGGCGTCGTCTGATTTTGAATGCACCTAAAGAACAAGCACTTCAGGAAGAAGATGGAGATACAACAACAACAACTACGCCTTCATCCCAAAACAATTGGGGTCAGCGATATGAACCAAAAAAGAAATTCATTTAGGGTCTTCCACATGAATCCTTTTCCTCCAATCATTTCTATCCAATGCCATGTCCTCGGTGAGGTTCAAAGCATTCATATCCTTTCCTATCATTTTCATCCAAGTCTTCCTAGGCCTACCCCGACCTCTTTTAACTAATATATTTTCTCATTTCTCCAACCTTCTAACTGAAGCATCATTAGGCCTTCGCCGAATATGTCCAAACCACCGTAAACGATTCTCTCGCATCTTATTTTCAATGGGTGCAACACCTACCTTCTTACGTATCTCCTCGTTCCGAATCTTATCTTTTATAGTATTTCCACACATCCATCTAAGCATCCGCATCTCAGCTACACTCATTTTTTGAATATGATGTCTCTTGGCAGCCCAACATTCCGTACCATATAGTAAAGCGGGTCTAATAGTCGTCCTATAAAACTTTCCTTTCAATCGCAATGGCATTCTACGATCGCACAGCACTCCAGTTGCACTTTTCCATTTCATCCACCCAACCTTTATCCTATGATTTACATCTCCATCAATTTCTCCATACTTTTGAATGATGGATCCCAAATATTTGAAATAATCATTCACCGGTATTTCTTGCTCACCAAGATTCACTACACTCCCATCACTACTTCGTTGCTTACTAAACCGACATTCCATATATTCAGTCTTACTCTTACTCAACTTAAAACCTCTAGCTTCCAATGTCTGTCTCCATAATTCTAACTTAGCATTAACCCTAGCTCTAGACTCATCAATCAAAACAATATCATCAGCAAACAACATACACCACGGTACATTTTCTTGAATTGATCTCGTAAGCTCATCCATCACTATCGCAAATAGGAAAGGGCTTAAAGCAGATCCTTGATGTAACCCAACCGTTATTGGAAAATTGGTTGTCACCCCTCCACAAGTGCGGACATTGGTTACTACTCCTTCGTACATATCTTTAATTATACTAATGTACTTGAGAGAAACACCTTTCTTCATCATTGTCCACCAGAGAACATCCCTAGGTACTCTATTGTATGCCTTCTCCAAATCAATAAAAACCATATGCAAATCTTTGTTCCTCTCTCTAAATCTCTCAATAAGTTGTCTAAGAAGATGTATAGCTTCCATAGTTGATCTTCCAGGCATAAAACCAAATTGATTCTCCGATATCATGACAACCTTCCTCAACCTAGACTCAATCACCATCTCCCAAAGTTTCATAGTATGACTCATGAGTTTTATACCACGATAGTTTGTGCAATCTTGTATATCACCCTTATTCTTATATAAAGGCACCAAAGTACTCTTCCTCCACTCATTAGGCATCTTATTTGTTCGCCAAATCAAGTTAAAAAGATTTGTCAACCATTCTAAACCTTTCTCTCCCAAGCATTTCCAAGCCTAGATAGGTATACCATCTGGGCCAACTGCCCTTCTTGATTTCATTTTCTTCAAAGCCTCTGCAATTTCTTTCTTTTGAATCTTGCGCATGAAGTCACGATTAATCTCATGAAAAGGAATGGAGAAGTCTCCAAGATCTTGAGCATGACTATCATTAAATAGCTTATCAAAATAATCTTTCCATCTCTCCTTAATCTCCTCATCTTTGACTAAAACCCTTTGTGTTTCATCTTTGATACATCTAACCATACCCAAATCCTTCGATTTCCTATCTCTCATCTTTGCAAGCCTATAAATATCCTTCTCGCCTTCTTTGGTATCCAACTTGTCATAAACCTCCTTATATACCTTAGCCCTCGCGTTTCGAACTACTTTTTTAGCTTCCTTCTTTGCTATCATATACTTCTCCAAATTCTCATTATCCCGACTCTTACTTAGATTTCTATAACACTCTCTTTTAACCTTAATAGCTAATTTGACATCCTCGTTCCACCATGATGTATCCTTACCTAGTGGTGCACCGCCTTTAGACTCACCCAATACCTCCTTAGCCACTTTTCTCATGCCACCCGCTATCTTATTCCACATTGATTCTGAATCCTCCTCGAGACACCAATCAGCTTCCTTAACTACCTGCTCTACAAACATTCTTTGTTTAGCTCCTTTCAGTGCCCACCACTTAATTCTAGGATCTATCCTATGTCTATCCCTTTTGCGGCATTGTCTAATTCTAAGATCTAAAATTAAGACTCTATGTTGTGCAACTACACTTTCTCCCGGTATAACCTTACAATCAATGCAACAACCCCTATCTCTCTTTCTAAGTAGGAAAAAATCTATCTGACTCGTATTAACCCCACTTTTAAATGTTACTAGGTGAGACTCCATCTTCCTAAACCAAGTGTTTGCTAAGATCATATCATAGGACAAACAAAAATCTAAAATCCTTTCTCCACTTTTATTTCTTTCTCCTATACCATAGCCTCCATGGATACTCTCAAATCCATCCCTACTAATGCCTACATGTCTATTATGGTCACCGCCGATGAAAAGCTTTTCTCCATAAGATATCCCTTGTACTACTCCATCTAAATCTTCCCAAAATTGATGCTTAATGGAATCATCTAAACCTACTTGAGGTGCATAAACACTAATAATATTAATAATATCTGTACCTAACACTAATTTAATAAGTAAAATTCTATCACCCTTCCTACGGACCTCAACTACATTATCTATAAACTGACGACTCATAACAATCCCTACGCCATTCCTATTTCTATTTATTCATGTATACCAAATCTTATATCCCCAAGGTTCTATCACTTTAGCTTTCTCACATACCCATTTGGTCTCTTGAAGACATAAAATATCAATCTTTCTCCTACACATACCATCTACTAACTCTACCAACTTACCAGTTAAAGACCCTATGTTCCAAGTGGCTAACCTAATTTTATGGTCTTGGACTAACTTCTTTACCTCCACCCGTCCAACAAAGTGAGGGAACCCTTGCCTATTTGACACCACACCCGGGCGCCGGTGTGACGCGTCGCTTCTGGGCGACGACCTAGCAACCCTTGCCCATTTATCACTGCCTCCGGACCTAGAGAGTACAGCGCGTCGCTCAGTAGGGAACGCCCCAACGAAATTCTCATATTGGTTCATTTTCATAGGATATGACAAAGTTTTTATGCTGGCTGTCACAGGCCTACCGCAACCCTCCTCCTTTATCCGGGCTTGGGACCAGCAGTGTATAACTAAACAGTTATACACAGGCGGAGTTGAAGAAGATGGAGATGGTCCAAGAAAATGTTTCGCGATGAGTTTTTCAACTTAAAAAACAAGTCCTCACAGATTCTACTGCCACCTGCAGTACATGAATTTTATATTTTCTAATTTCAAAGAACCATTAAAATCCCATAGGAGGTTTGGCGTAGCTGCATGGAACATAGGCCGGCTAGGCAGGTGTGGTCTAGGTTCAAATCTCCATGGGCACCCCTTACCCCAGTCAAAGCGTGGCGACTTCCCGCAGTCAAGAGGTATTTTGTAGGATGGTTTTTTTAAGTAATGAGACTCGACTTTGTACTCTAACCAAGACTACCGAGCTCCTAACAGCATGTTTGGATAGAAATGCCATGGTTACTCGTGGCTTGGCTTTAGGGGTGTTAATGGGTTGGATTTTACTCGAATCCGACCCGTACCAAACCCTATAAGGTTAGGGTTTGGTGATAAACAGGAGGTCCGAGTCAAACTCAAAGGGTCCGCTTAATATATAGAGCCAAGTAATGTTTATAAAATTTCATAACAAACCTAGGATGGGCCCGAGTTTCCAATGAGATCTGCAAATTTTCAATGTAAAAAAGACAAAAAAATGTTATTTTACAAGTATGGTATGGGTCGGGTTTATGTAATTCTTATAGGATCCAAATATGATTTCTCTTATAATGGGTCTGATGGTACCAGCATCCCAAATCAGGTATGAGTTTAGTCTCACATGGGTTGGAACCACACCCAACCCGTTGGCACTCCTACTTGGCTTGTGTTCGGCTCTTAAAAAGTTCATTCATACTCGTCAAATAAGCTCAGCAAACGGATCAGAAATGACAAGTGTTCAACTGAACTCAACTCATATAAGTTAGATATAAGCAGTAATAGATATATTTTAAAGAGGTCATTTTTTATGCAGCGGCCGCTGAGGACCATCCAACTCGACATTTTTCAAGATGGGCACCACACCCATCTCAAGAAATGCCAAGATGGGTGGATGTCAAGCAGGTAGCTTCATGCCCACCATGCAGCGACCCTGCATAATATGTGAATTCTATTTTATATTTTGCTTGCATAGTGCTGTGTGAAACAAATGACTGAATTGTTTGGCTTGCAAGTAATAATAGGTTAAAATTAAAAGCTTACTGCTTTCAGCTTTAAAACAATGTTTTTACCTTAGATCAGCTCATGTTTGTCTCAAGTTCAAATCCTATTACTTTCAGCTCTGAAATAATAATCCTCTTTTCCTTTAAAATGAGCCAACATTTCCGCTTGTTTAGCTGCTACTTATCAGTAGCTGTAGCTTAGGCTTAGCTTGTAGCTTATTCAGCTTATTTACTAATCATATCTTCGCAGAAGATTGGGCCCAAGTTGTTAAAATCAGTTTGAATTGGCCAATTCAGATCGAATCGGACTAATGACGATTCAAAAGACGTCGATTCAAATAGTTTGAATTTTTTTAAAGGGCTTAAAACAATTATTTATAATTTTTATTTTATTTGTATTTTTTAATGACACGAGTCATCTGATGGTAAAAGTTGTGGATTAAAAAACTGTTTGATTCATAAGTTTTTATTAAGAAATCATTTTACCTAGTAAACCTAATTTTAACAACATTGATTGGGAACTAATACGACTATCCTGGACCGAGCTTTCGGAATGGGACATATGCAGTGCAGAGCTCTATCGAGTGAAAAATATAGGAATGCGCAGTATGCGTTGAATTGATCGATGACGTATGGTGATAGCACGACACACGATAAGCAACAATATTGTCATTAGTGCATCGTTGTATGGCAGCACAGACGTAGAAAATTGTTTGATTAAGCAATGCTAGCAGATCAAAAGATGTTGCCTTTGGAAATTTGGTTAAGGACCTATCGTCGTGCAAGAGTTCTCATGCGTACTGGTTGGACGCACGGGGGTGCTTGTGGGTTATAGTTAATTCCTCCAGGGATCACATTAGGTGGTTTCAACTGAGTATGGTGACTTGAAGTTAGGCAAGTGAATGCTTAGGCATCGGTAAATAAGTTTGGGTGGTGCTCTTTGTTATGGTGTTCAATCATTAACTGATTTTTGGACTCAGGGTTGTAAGGTATTGTTTCTTTAGTGGCAAGGTTTTATTGTGTCGTGTGTATGGAGTCGTAATACACTCCATAGCACGCAAGGCTAAGGCAAGTTTGTGCCCTTTTAAAAGTGATAGCTGGTATGGGACGGCTATGCACTAAGCTGTATGGACTAAATAGAATTCACATTTGAAGATGCGCTTAATCAGCTTTCGCTGGGCAGCTGCGTATGAGGTGGTGCGCAAGGCCAATGAAAATGATTCAGCATATGAAAAAGTGTTGGTGCGCGGCCTTTGGTCGTTGGGCAGGCCAGACTGGGCAGTCTGACGCATTGCAGGTTTGCGAAAATTTTTATGCTCGTGACAAATTGGCATTAGAGCAAAAAAAATCACGCAGACCTTGTTGTTCATTGTGTGCAACACTGAAGCGGACAGTGATGGTTTATCTTGGTTACACAATTTTGCGCAGCTGAAGTGTGGTTGACTGAGCACAGAAAGCAAGATATTGGCAGATTAGTATGGGTCATCTTGTCGATGATAAGTAGAAGTGTAAAGTTGTTGTTCAATTGGCTAAGAGAACGTAGATAAGCCAAAGATTTTTACCAATTGTGTGTTAGGCTTGCAGGTGGAGCATCACGTTTGCCTTGTACATATAGAGAATGCATTTTGGATTCGGCTGGATGGATTTGCACCTTTGAGTATGGAAGACTCAACTAAACTTCTAGATTATCTTCCAAGATTATAGGTTAGCGGAGTACCCATGTTGAGCAGAATGCTCATTGTTTGGGTCCCTTGAGTTGACAGTTTCTCTATAGATTGTGTATGTGGAAAAAAAGATTGTTAATGGCTCATCTATTTGGTTCCTGTGAAAACGTTTTGCTGGCTCTGAATGAGAGTTACAACGTGTTGGCTCCAGATGAAAGTTGCAACATTGGGCCGTGTTGCCTCATGTGCAGACAAGTGCCTAAGAAGATGATTTGAAGGATCATTTTGGGGTGTTGCGCAAGTAGACATCCTCCACTTGTGGACTAGTTTGAACCATTAAAAACTGCAAGTTGGTGCTTAAGGGAGTTGATATCCCTACGGCACGTGTTAGTGGTCGTCTTTCTAGGTAAGGACCATGAAGGGGTTGAAATTGCTTTTGTTGTGGTTGAAAGGTACCTCAACCATGAGCATAAAGACGACAAGTTTGTCGTGCAGGCGAGGATGATCTACTTGTGTATGGGATTGCACTGGGCTCCCACGAGCAAATGATGCTCGATGTTGATGGAGTGGAAGACCGTTGTCTAAGTGATCGGGGGCACATTAAGGAATGAGACTTGATGTGTTAAAGGTTTGGACGATAATGGATAAAAACCAGAATAAATTGAGTAGGGTGAAAAAAAAAATAAACCAAAGATAATTACAAAGGGAAACTGACATATCAGTCAAGACTATGCTCTTACCTATGCCGGTATTGTCGAGGACGACAATGGTTTGGGTGAAGGAGAATGTCCCTGACCGACCTTTTGGAGTGGGGCATTCACAGTGCGGAGCTTTATCGAGTGAAAAATGCATCGAGTGTAGGAATGCACAGTACGCGTTGGCTTGATCGGTGACGTGCGATGATAGCATGACACACGATAAGCAACAATATCATCGTTAGTGTATCCTTGTGTGACGACACAGACATGGAGCATTGTTTGATTAAGTAATGCCAACATATCAAAGGATGTTGCTTTTGGAAATTTGGTTAAGGACCTCTCAGCTTGCAAGAGTTCCCATGCATAGTGGTTGGACGCACGGGGGTGCGTATGGGTTAGGGTTAATTTTTCAAGGATCATATTAGGTGGTTCAAACTGAGTATGGTGACTCGGGGCTAGACGAGTGAATGCCTAGGCCCCGACAAATGAGTCTAGGTGGTGCTCTTCGCTATGGTGTTTAATCATCAACTGATATTCGGACTGGAGGCCGCAAGGTCTTGTTCCTTCAGTGGCAAGGTTTTGCTCTGTCGTGCGCATGGAGTCACAATATGCTTCATGACACACAAAGCTAAGGCACGTTTGTGCCCTTTCGAAAGTAATAACTGATATGAGACATCTATGCACTAAGCAACATGGAGTAGATGAAATTCGCATTTGAAGATGCGCTTGATTAGCTTCCGTTAGGCAACTGCGTATGAGGTGGTGGGCAGGGCCAATGAAAATGATTCAGCACATGGAAAAGTATTGGTGTGTGGTCTTTGGACGTTGGGCTGACCAGACTAGGCAGTCTGGCACATTGCGGGTTTACGAAAAATTCTATGCCCGTCATTATGCTAGTTTAATATTTTTTTTGCATGTTTTGCAAGGAGAAATTGTAGCCTGGGGTACCAAAACTTAGTCACCGTCCTCAAAGGTGTAAAGCGTCGTGGCTAGGATCCTCTCCCCCCCCCCCCCCCCCCAAGGGCCTAGTCTACTGAACCCAAATAAATCAATTCGGATTCAATTGGATATCCATCCGGAATCCAAACCTTTTACGTTATTGGCTAGAATCCTACACTTTAAAGCGCAGTCACAAATATCATTTTTGAGAAAATCCTGCCAGTTGCGACAAATACCAACGGGGGCTCTGCTTAGACATTGGTACGGTGGAACCTTGAGACGTTGCAAGTTCAAATACAAATGGTATGGTTGTATAACTGGTAGGTGTCTAGCTAACCCCACCTTGCCTATTAAAAAAAATTTCTTGCGACAAATTAGAATTTATTTACTTTCCCATAAAAAACTTGGGAAAATGTCGGTGCATTGAAAAATTTATAAAAAATACAAATACTATACATAATAATGTAAACAACATAAAATTATTCAAATATTAGAAAAAACCAGTTTTTATTATGTTTTTTTATGAGGTGTTTCATGTCTAAGTTAATACGATGTTTTCAAAATAGACGATACTTTAAAACATCTTTTTTTTTTGGGGAATGTATCGACGTCTGAAAATAACATGTAAAAATCACTATGTTTTTTCAAAACATCGTTAATATGCCGCAGATTTAAAGTTAACTCAGTTGTTTTAACGTTAAAGTCCAACGAAAAAGTAACTTGGGTACCACCCAGGTGGTATCCCATGTGGTAAGCGGGTCCTGTATCAAGCTAAAGGCCCGGGATCGAATACCTCTGGCACTTGGGGCGGCTAAGCCCAGCTTGCCTTTAAAAACAAACAAGTAACTTGGGCAACCAACCACGGCAGGAGGAAACGGAGCGAGTGGGTGAGAACTGTTATGTATATCAGTTGATTCTTAAACTTGCCCTCGTGTCGTGTCACTTTGTATGATATTTTTAATAAAAAAAGCACAAAAATGGCATGTCTCGTGTCCTATTACACGTGTCCATGTGACATGCTGTTCTCAGCCGACCTCATCGTTTTAACCGTTGCTGTCTCTTTGATTCGATGTGTATCAATCGAACCGATCTATGAGAATCCACGGAAAGGGTGGCGTAATTCTTAAGGTATGCGACGTGGATGGATAAAAAACAGAGGCTAACGAGCAAGACGACCACCAAAAAGATCGCAATTCAAGAGAATTCGGAGCTATGCATGACACCAACTCTTCTTCCTCTTCCTCTTCCTCTTCTTCTTCTTCCTCCTCCTCCCTCTCGACCCAAATCCTCTCTGCATCTTTTAATCAAGATGGAAGGTACCTTCTATCTCAATCTCATGAATTGCTGAGTTATATGAGAAAATAGTGAGACCCCATTTCGTTTCGAGTCTGGAATTTTCTTGTTTGATGGGTTTTTTATTCATGGCGTGGAACGTTTTTAGCTGCTTCGCAATCGGAACGACGGAGGGCTTCAAGATTTTCAACTCAAAAAGCGGGAGGCTTTGTTATGAAAGAGGTTGGTCTCTGTGATTTTGGAGCTTCGATGCTTTTTTTGTAGTGCTGTATTAGGCCCTCTGTTTCTTCCCTCTGTGTATTTGTTTTATTTGGGACATAGTCTTCTGTCTATTGATTCTGTTGGTGTCTGCGTAAAGTAGGAGAGATGCCCACAATGAGGGACTTTTGTTTGTGTTTCCGATTCATGGTGTTTTTATTCACACGTTGATGAGGCGGCTTGTTTGTGGAAGTTTAATATGGCTTTTCTTCTTGGAAACCCGTAGATGGTGGTGTTGGAGTTGATTCACGGAGTTGCCATCACCCTCTGCCGTTTGGGTGCATTTGTATTTGCCAAATCCGGGAGATGGGATGGGAGTTGGTCCTCCCATCTCCTAAATCCAGCTACACCCTGGAGAGAGGGTGTAGTTGCCAAATCCGGAGGCTCAACCATCTTTAAATATTCTCAAAAGATGGTCTTCCCATCTCCCAACGTCCTCTTAGCATTAAATATTTGCTTCTTCCTTCTTGGGCGCTCTTATGTGTCAATTTGGCAGTTGTACTTGAGAAGAATATGATCAATGTAGTCAAAATCTTAAAAAGGGCTCCCAAACAAATAAAGGATTTGAGAAATCCTGTAGCTTCCAAATCCCGGACTTGAAAAATCCAGGATTTGGCATCTCAACACCAAATACGGGTTTCCAAACTGTGCATATTTCTGTTGAATGCTTTTGTGGGGTGAGGGGGTGAATGCATATATGTTTCAGTTTCACTTAAATTAATTTTGGGTGTTTATGAGATCTGTTTTGGTGTTCACTAGATTTGACCGATGCACCCTTTTAATATGTAGAAAATTGAATACATTATGGTTGAAGTATTGATGACTTTCTAAAACAAATCATTGTTATATTCAATTCATTGACAGCCATTAGATGTAGTTGCATGTACTTGCAGTTGTTGTCAGCCGATTTCCAAGTTTGAAATGATGGTTATATTCATCGTGACTTCAAAAATATAAGTTTCCCCCCCTTTGGGAAATCCACTTCGAACCAATCACCAAACATATCAAATTCCAAATTAACGACAAAAGTGAAAATCTGTTATTGTTTCAAACAAAAGGTAACAAAAAAAAATGTTAAACTTATGGACCTTTGGAATGTCCTCAGTGATAGAACTGATGTATTTTTAAATTTGAAGAACTATTGATTCACTTAGTTTGAGGCTTTGAGCTTCATGGGCTGATATTCACCATTAGCTTCCTTTATCATTTATGACCAAACTAGAATAGGTTTTCTGATTAAGGCATGTCTAATTGACATCTCATAATTTTTCTGTACTAGAATGTGGTGCGCTATGCATTGTGGAAATGCTGTATAGCTCAAGCCTTGTTGCTATTGTTGGTGCTGGAGAGCAGGTAATTTTTTTTTCTTGCTCATAATTTTGCTGCAGATCAGTGTTGTGAAAAGCGTTGAGGAGTAGCGAGGCGCTCGCTCCACCAAAAACTGAGGCGAGCCATAAGCCTCGAGGCGTAAAGCGTAAGCCTCAAATAATTTTTTTGAAAACTTTAAAAAAATTATAAAAAAATATCTAAAAATACAAATAAATAAAAAAATACTTTATTGATGAAATAACAACCAATAAGAAATAAAAAATCTCAAATAACTACTAAAAAATATGAGATTAACATATAAAAGTAACTAAAAACTGATTACATAACTGGAAAATATATGAGATTAACAAAAAAAAGTTAAAATATACTAAGAAACTGATTACATAACTGAAATAACTGGAAAATATATGAGATTAACCTACAAAAGTTAAAATATATGAGATTAACATATAAAAGTAACTAAAAAAATGATTACATAACTGAAAAATATATGAGATTAACCAACAAAAGATAAAATATACTAAGAAACCGATTACATAACTGGAAAATATATGAGATTAACCAACAAAAGTTAAAATATACTAAGAAACTGATTACATAACTGAAATAACTGGAAAATATATGAGATTAACCTACAAAAAGTAACTAAAAAACTGATTACATAACTGGAAAATATATGAGATTAACCAACAAAAGTTAAAGTATATTAAGAAACTAATTACATAACTGAAAAATTTACGAGATTAACCAACAAAAGTTAAAATATAGTAATATACTAAGAAACTGATTACATAAAATAACTGGAAAATATATGAGATTAACCTACAAAAATCTTGTTGATCATGTCTCAGAAATCTTGTTGTAATTTTTTTTTTGTGCCTCAGGCTTGCACCTTGAGGCACAGAGGGCAGCACCTCAAGGCGAGGCATGCCTTTTGTGCCTCAAGGCGCGTTTTTGATAACACTCCGCAGATATTTCAGGAAACATTTTGTTTATACACTTTAGATTTCTTTGTACAATTGTTGTGTAAAATCTTAATTTCTTGGCTTAATTTATCTATCTTTATCTCATTCAATTTGACAGCCATCATTATCCCCACGTCGTCTTTGTCTACTCAATACAGTAAATGGAATTGCTCTAAGAGAGCTGAACTTTTTGACTTCGGTTCTTGCTGTTCGCGTAAACAAGAGAAGGTGACTTTCATTTACTGCTATTGTCACCCTTTCATTTTCTCTTAGATTTTTTGAAAACTGTCTCAACTTGTTCTTAACAATCTATATGCACAAGAGTTAAGATTACTGTGAAACATGTTTAAGAGGTAGGAAGCTAAGCAATGATTGCGATAACTCTGAAGTGGAAAGTGGGCATTTAACATGTGATGTACGTTGCTATATTTCTAGGAACTGCTAAAGACTTGGTCCAATATATTTCCTTTGTCTTTCTTAAACAATCATTCATATTCATTAATCATTCTTACTGTTCTTCATGATCACTTTTAGTTTCACGTATTGGTCATCTGAAAGTAATGTACATGTTGGTGTGTTGCTTATCATTACAGCTCTATCCTTCTCTCTTGTTTTCCTTAGCATAGTTCTGTGATAACCAGGGTCGGCTGGCCTCTTTGAGATTTGAGGCCACCACCTAGGGCCTCCTATTTTGGAGGGGCCTCCAAATGTTGCAGTTCTTGTGCTGCCGCTTCACCAATTCCTCTTCCTTTCTTTCTTTCTTGAGAGAGAGAATAAAAAAGCAGCCGCCGATCTTCCATCTTATGCTTCGGAGAGAGAGAGAGAGAGAGAGAGAGAGAGAGAGAGAGAGAGAGAGAGAGAGAGAGAGAGAGAGAGAGAGAGAGAGAGAGAGAGAGAGAGAGAGGTTTGGTAAAGGGTATCGTTTCCCGGTCGCTCTCCATTGCCCGAAAATGGCAGAACCAGCAGCTCCGGCGACTTGTCCACGAGTATCAGGTCTCTCTCTCTCTCTCTCTGTGTGGTGTTCCCCGACACCCACTTGTCCAAAAAAACTGGGAACTGTTTGGGATGCTGAATACAATTTATCCAAATTTATCCCAGGTTTCTCTATAAGTATGACACACCCAAATGTGTATTTAAAATTAAATCTCCAAGATCTGATTAAGAACAATTTGGGATTTATTACGTTAGGTTTTTTTTCTATTTGGTTGCTTCGTGGGAGTGATCTTCCTCTTTTTCCCTCTTGTAGTTCGTCAATCTTTTCAGGGTGATTTGTTTCAATTTTTTTCCTACATTGAGGAGTAATTTGGGAGCTTATTGGGAGGGAGGAGGAGTTTCGGAAAAGCAATATCTCTGGAAATCTGGATTTTGTTGTACTCTACAGTGGGATATCCTATCTTATCATGGTTCTCTGGATAAATGGATGCATCTGAAACAACCTCCTCATGATGAAAGGAATGATTAAATAGCATAGAATCAATAAGGAATTGGAAGGACAATCCACATAAAATCACAACACCATAGAAGTGTTCTTCAAATCCTGTTGCATAATTCTATCGTTTCTTGATCTTCCATGGTTTTGTAGTTTGCTTATTCTGGGGAAGATGGACCTGGAATCCATTGGCATTTATACTTATCCAGGGAAGTGGGATAAGTAAGGAAGTTGCATTTTGGAGCATAATACAACTTTCCAGATTATCCAGTTTTCTGGTTGTGTGTGTGTGCATCTGAACAACTTCTTGAGGTTTTCCCAAATAGATTTGGTTGGTGGTGTTTTAGGTGCTCATTCTGATAATGAATGGAGTCCAGTCAGACTTGGTACTCTTTTTGGGAGGCCCTCCCAGGCAGTACCTTCCTAGAAGGAACACATGCCTAGTAATGGAGGTCAGAACTTGTGCGCGGGGCACAGGTTGTTTTGATTTAATAAGGCTCATAGATGGATTCAGCATGCCCAAAATAGTGAGGATTGGTTTTTGAATCATGTTTTTTCGATGAAAAACACAGTTTTATGACCTAGAAAAGTATCAAACATTGTAAGCCATTGATTTTTTATGCTTTATGAAAACCTTGTAATGAGATATTGCGGAAATATAAAGATTGCATACAAGCACTTACAACAATGAATAAAAGAGACAATATCACAAGTCCACAAAGGGACAATACAAGCACAAGCCTTTAAGAAGGCAACAATATAAAAAGCCTCTTATTGAGAAGAGAGAAAGCTCTCAAGAATGAATAATATACAAGGGGTTCACCCCTATTTATACAAGAGGGAGAGGAGAGAAGGGATGGCCAAAGGCCTCAAAAGGAGAGCCCAAAAGGGGGCTCTCATAGAGTCGTTGGGAGCCCCCAACGGTCACATTTGTGACCGTTGGGGGCTCCAACGACTCTATGGTTGGAGCCCCTTTTAGTCCTCAAAAAATACAAAAAAGAATTCTAAAAAGTAAAAAAAGAAAATTACATTTTATGAAATTCGAAAATAGTTGTTTTCTAAAACAACTATGTGAAATTACAAAAATACCCCTATCGGGTATTGATGTAATATACAGTATATATATATATATATATTAGATACATTTTAACACCCTCCCTCAAACTTTACGGGAAAATGACGGAAAGTTTGCCAAGAAGAAACATGAAGCGAGGAGCCGGAAGAGCTTTAGTGAAGAAGTCCGCCAACTCATATTCTGAAGTGACATATGGAAGAGCAATAGTTCCTTGTAAGAATTCGTCACGAACATAGTTGCAATCCATTTCGATATGTTTTGTACGCTCATGAAAAGTATGATTGCTCGCAATATAGATGGCACTCTTGTTGTCGCAACATAGTTTTGAGGCTTCGGTAATATCAACTCCCATGTCTTTAAGCAGACTGCGAAGCCATACAAGTTCCATTGTCGTGGTTGCCATAGCCCGGTACTCAGCTTCAGTGGATGATAGTGAAACTTTCTGCTGCTTCTTGCATCGCCAGGCAATCAAAGAGTCCCCTAAAAAGACACAAAAACCAGTAGTTGAGACTCGATCATTGGGATTACCTCCCCAATCTACATCAGTATAAACAAGAAGATTCAAAGAAGAAGATGATAGAAATAGCCCTTTATTGATGGTATTTCGAATGTAGCGGATGATTCGGAAAACAACACTCATATACACAGTTGTAGGAGCATGCTGAAATTGGCTAACTGAGTGAACCGCATGAGTGATATCTGGTCTGGTGATGGTTAAATAGGTAAGAGACCCAATAAGTTGTCTGTAAGGTGTGGGATCTTCCAGAAGAACTTCATCCTCCAACCGCAATTTGGCATTAATAACCTCGGGAGTCTCTACTTTCTTATCATCAGATATCCCAGACTTAGAACATATATCTGCAGCAAGCTTCATCTGTGACAAAATATATCCTCTAGGAGAATATGCAACTTCAATTCCAAGAAAATATCTGAGAAAACCTAAGTCAGACATATCAAAATTATTTTTTAACATATTTTTAACATTAATAATACTATTTTGATCATTCCCAGTGATAATCATATCATCAACATAAAGCAACAAAATTACGATACTAGAACCTGCATGTTTAACAAAAAGAGCAGTGTCAGTATAGCAATAGTGAAATCCTAACTTTATCATGATATTACTGAAACGATCATACCAAGCCTTAGGAGCTTGTTTAAGACCATATAATGCCTTTAAAAGCCGAAGTGTTTGACCTTACTTAATATTTATTCCGGGTGACGGATCCATATAAACTTCTTCACTTAAACTTCCATTTAAAAAAACATTTTTTACGTCAAGTTGATAAATAGGCCATTTTTTGGTTGATGCGACAACTATTAAGGTTCTGACACTAGTCATTCGAGTTACGGGAGCGAATGTTTCTTCGTAATCAATGCCATATTCTTGGGAGTGTCTCTTAGCAACTAATCTAGCTTTATATCGTTCTAAAGAGCTATCGCTTTTAGTTTTAACTTTGAAGACCCATCGACAACCAATGGGTTTTTTGTGTGAGGGTAGATTAACTATTTCCCAAGTATTGGCCTTTTTTAAAGCATTTAGTTCAACTTGCATTGCTTCAACCCAATGAGGTATAGATTTAGCTTGATTATAGTGGGCCGGTTCAAAATAAGAATGTAGGGTTATTAAACATGCCCGATAGTTGGGAGTTAAGGAGTCATAGGATACAAACCTATTTGGGGGTATTGATATTCTAGAAGAATGCCTAACTTGTGGTTCCTCAGTGGATTCAGAAATTTGAGAGTATTTTTCGAGGGCACTAATAGGATTTTCTTGATTTCTTCTTGAGTAAACATTTATATTGGTATCACTATCATGAACATATATATTTGAATCACTATCATTTGGGGGTGTTATGTGAAGAGGGGATACCTCACGAGTATCGTCTATGTTTTCAAAAAAATCTTCTTGTATGTCATCAATAAGATCATATAAGAATATATAATCAATTTCATTTGTTTCTTCTATTTTATCAAAACCGTTTTCTTCTTCTAGAAATGTTACATCTTTTGAAACATATAGTTTATCATTCTTAAAATCATAACATCTATACCCTTTTTGATTTTCACCATATCCTAGAAAAACACATTCAATTGCTTTTGGAGATAACTTATTCCTTTTATGTAATAGGACAAAGCATTTGCAACCAAAAATACGAAGACGATTGAAATCGGGTGAACATTTAAAGAGCTTTTCATAGGGAGAAGCATTTTTTAACTTAGAAGAGGGCATTCTATTGATTAGATAGGTTGAGGTTAGAACGGCTTCGGCCCAAAACTTCTTTGGAATATTCCTAGAAACAAGTAATGTTCTAGCGGTTTTTATAATGTGCCTATGTTTCCTTTCCGCTAGGCCATTTTGTTGAGGAGTCATAGGACATGACTTTTGATGGCAAATGCCATTTTGGGTTAAATAGTTTTGGAATTCGTGAGATAAATATTCGCCACCGGAATCGGATCTTAAAATAGATATGTTACTTTGAAATTGATTTTGAACCTTTTTATGAAAATCTTTAAAGAAAGTAAATACTTCCGACTTATGACTAAGAAAATAAATCCAAACATACCGAGTAAAGTCATCAATAAACGTAACATAATATGAATAGCCTCCTTTAGACATAACTGGAGAAGGCCCCCAAACATTCGAATGCACAAATTCAAAAGGCCTTGATGAGAGAAAAGTTCTAGTTGGAAATGGAATAGACTTCATTTTTTCAAAAATGCAATCTTTGCAATTAATTTCTTTTTCCTTACAAAATTTGTTTCCAAAAGGAAAGAGATACATTTTGGAATAACTTGGATGACCAAGTCTTTTATGCCAAGTTTCTATGTTTTTTTCTTGGACATAAGAACAAAAAAAGTTTGTAGGGAGATCAAGATGGTCCATATAATAGAGGTCTCGATTTCTATGGCCTTGCCCAATCCGCTTCCCGGACCGGAGATCCTGCATAAAACAACCATTAGATGAGAAAGATATTTCACATCCATGGTCGGCAATTTGAGAAACCGAAAATAGGTTTAAATTTAGTTTGGGAACAACTTACTTTTGGAACAAAAAAATTTTGTAAATCTTTAAAAGAGCCAATACTTGAAATTTTTAAAAAGGTTCCATCGGTCGTAGAGACACAAGAGTCTTTTGAATTGGTGCAAACATCACTAAGTGCATTTTCATGAGGGGTCATATGAAAAGAAGCTCCGGAGTCAAGGATCCAAGAATACGTACCGGGTGATGATGTTGAAGCAATAGTCGCACCCGATGTGGAGGAAGAAACTTTTAGCATTTGTTGGAGAGCCATAGATATTTGTCCAAGAGTTTCTTTGATGTTATTGTTCTTGCCTTCATCTTCTTTGGTGGTGGTTTCTTCAAGAGAGACTACTTTAAGCTTGAAGGTTTCAATAAGCTTTGGACAAGCGGGTCTAATGTGACCCGACTCATTGCAATAATGACAAACAATCATTTTTCTTCCTCCATTGTAGTTTCCTTGTTTCCCAAAATGAGGAGGCTTATAGGTTCTAACATTGTTACCCGGTTTTGATACGGCAAGGACTTCATCAACATGCTTACTCATGCCAAGCCTTGTCTCCTCTTGAGTGATTTCGGCAATAGCATCCTTAATAGGAGGAAAAATAGATCTATGGAGAAGTAAAGATCTCACTTGCTCAAATTCGGGACGTAGCCCAAAAAGAAATTGAAACAATCGCTCTTGTTCCATTTGTTTTTGCCTTAAATCAATATCTTCCATAGAAACCCATTTTGGCTCCAAGAGAGCCAATTCATCCCATAGTGGGTTTAGGGCACTATAATAGTCTTGAATGCTAGAATCACCTTGTTTGGTGGTTCTAATCTTTTCTTGCAAGAAGTATGATCTTGCAAGATCCTTTTGGGTATACATACCCTTCATAAAGGACCAAGCCTCATTGGCTCTACGAAATTTCGCTATATTAGCACATACCTTAAGCTTCACATTGTTCATAAACCACGCAAGGATTTTTGCGTGATTGCTTTCCCAATCTTTCACTTTCTTTTGATGACTTTCAATGGCCTTGAGACGAACATCTCCTTCAAGGGCCTTTTCTTGACCTTCTTCTACCTTCGTGAGCATAAGCTTAGGTTCCGGAACGGTACCCATGACAAAACCCCAAAGCTTCTTTCCTTTGAGATTATTTCCCATTGCCGGTGCCCACATCATATAATTCTTTCCATTGAGCTTGAAAGATAGGTCAATCTTTGTCTCCATGATGTTGCCAAGAAGTGAGAAGATGTCCACCAAATATGAGATACACGAATCACACCTTTCCTTTAAGAATCGAGTGGCTCTGATACCATGTAATGAGATATTGCAGAAATATAAAGAGTGCATACAAGCACTTACAACAATGAATAAAAGAGACAATATCACAAGTCCACAAAGGGACAATACAAGCACAAGCCTTTAAGAAGGCAACAATATAAAAAGCCTCTTATTAAGAAGAGAGAAAGCTCTCAAGAATGAATAATATACAAGGGGTTCACCCCTATTTATACAAGAGGGAGAGGAGAGAAGGGATGGCCAAAGGCCTCAAAAGGAGAGCCCAAAAGGGGGCTCCCATAGAGTCGTTGGGAGCCCCCAACGGTCACATTTGTGACCGTTGGGGGCTCCAACGACTCTATGGTTGGAGCCCCTTTTAGTCCTCAAAAAATACAAAAAAAGAATTCTAAAAAGTAAAAAAAGAAAATTACATTTTATGAAATTCGAAAATAGTTGTTTTCTAAAACAACTATGTGAAATTACAAAAATACCCCTATCGGGTATTGATGTAATATACAGTGTATATATATATATATATATATATTAGATACATTTTAACAAACCTGTCTATGTGTTGATTCTCACTAAGAAAAATATGGAGATCGCATCTGTAGGGTTAGTTTCATGAAAAATAACAAAAAGAAAAAAGAAAAGAAAAAAGAGGCATTTGTACCTACAAATGGTTGTAGCAAATATGGTCCCAACAATAAATTATGCACCATGTAAGTCTTAAGTAAATAATTTATAACAGATTAACAATGAACATTATATAATAGGTAATTTGGTTTGTGTGCATGATTACCATAATATATATGATTATTATATATGTATAATTTCATTTTTCATCTTTTGTTTCTTATTAAGTAATTATCATATATATATAATCAAGTGTTAAATTATTATTATTATATATATTATAGTATCAGATTTTCAGTATTCAGCTTTTGTCATAATATATACATGTGTGTGTATTGTTAGATCCTCTTTTGTTTCTTATTGAAGAAAAGAAAAGAAAAACAACAACCAACAACATTATATGTTATTTTATTTTTATTAAAATTTCATAAATAATATAGTTTTGAGAAAAGGATAAATTTAGATGGAAAACAACAATCAATGTCTATTCATTCTCTCAATCTTCTATCAAGGCATTTTCATCCAACATATCTTCAAAACAGCCCGTGTAAGAAAAAAAGAGAAGAAGGAGAAGACGAAGAAGAAGAAGAAGAAGCAAAGAAAGAGAAAAAAAAGAAGGGGAAAGGGGATCAGGTGTGCCCTAGTCAGTCTAGACCCTTCATTTTTTTTCTTTACTTTTATTGAAAATAGGTCAAATGGAGCCTTTAACCCCTATTTGACCTCTTACACAACTTTAGGATGAAAGTGTGCCTCAAGGCGTATGAGGCGCATGCTTCACCTTATAATGTGCCTCAAGGCTTGCTTTTTGCACCTCGATGCTCGTTTTTAATGGCACTGACTAAAAAATAAAAACCAAGCTTTTCTAGTTTTTAGATACCAATCAATGAACGATCATCAACCTTTCATGCAAAATTCAATGAAAAGAACCCAAAAATCTGTTTTGGACGATTATCATAATCCCAACACAGAAAACCAAAATCTTCATGATGATTGAATGATCACAACAAAGTCATTGTTTCTCACGTCTGGTTGACAATTAGACTTAGAAGGAAAATAGTGTCTCCCATTTACATTACACGATTCACAAAGTAAATATATAGAGAGACTTTCTTCTTTCCTCTTTTGATCGAGTAAGGGAGGATTGGGACAAAGACTTAGGTCATAAATGAGAAAATTTATAGGTGATAAAAAAAAAATTAAATGATAAGAGGAGGAAGAGGGAACATGGAGATATAATCCAGAGGGGGAGGGTGTGTGTTGTAGTAGAGAGAGTTGATATGAGCTCTTAAAAAAGAAATGCACTTATTTTTTCTTTTACTGAATGGTAGGTGTATCTTATTTAATAGACTGTTGTTCTTATCCATTTTAGTTAGAGATTTCACGTGCAAATACAAGTGATATACAACTATAAATATAATATACCTGATAATATGTGTTAAATATCAAAACATATCTTTCCGTGGTGCCTATGATTCTATATGGTTTTGTTCTTTAGCATCTCTCTCTCTCTCTCTCTCTCTCTCTCTCTATATATATATATATATATATATATATATATATATATATATATATATATATATATATATATATATATATAGAGAGAGAGAGAGAGAGAGAGAGAGAGAGAGAGAGAGAGAGAGAGAGAGAGAGATTCTTTGTCGCATGTGTTGCATCTATATTGACATCATTGGTAAGGGGTCCTAAGACTACTCTTAAATCTAGGTATTAAGACTAAGGGCAAGAGGTGGTGGCTGCTTCAAATATGGTGGTTCACCTGGCTGTAGATGAATAGGCAGACATTTAAAAAACACTTGTACACTCTCTATATTGATCAATTTTAGTTGAGCTGTTTGACATAATGATTTGCATTCTAATGGGTGAGAAATAGATATAGGTTAGTGCATATGATTTATATTTCCCAATGGATTCAGGTTTACCGAATTTGTTAAATGATAAACATAAGATTGTTGTTGTCACAAGTAGAGTACCTTGTTTACCATAGGCATAACTTGGACCACATTCATGTAACCACATAATTAAGAATGTTGATTCTCTAAAATGCATTGTGACTCTTACTGGCTTCATTCAATATCATAGATTTTTTTTTTATTGGTTAGGTTGTTGGTTTACATGTCTTAAAGTTTCACAGGCTTGGTAAAAGTCTAAGGTCCTAAGGAAAATTTCTTGCAACAGAACCGAGGTGATTAGACCCGTGTTATTGCTTGTCTCTATTATGAGAAACCTATTTATCATCTAGTTGTTTAAAACAACATTGATGTAACGGCATAATTGCTAAGCTTTCTAGAAACTTTATTAGTTTTGCCTCTCTCTCTCCATATTTATTCTCTTGCAATCTGTCTCATATTTTCTTTTATTATATATATATATATATATATATATATTTGGTTCTTGAATTTAAATAGTTTCTTTTGGTAATCTTCTGGTAACTTTAATTTCTTATTCTGATTGGTCGTGCAATTTGTCTGCAGGCTGATTGTTGTATTGCGGGACAAATCATACATCTATGATTCAAACAGTCTTTCAATTCTGGACACAATTGATACGGTTCCAAATCCAAAAGGTAAACAATAAAAGGAATCCTGATTCCGGAAGGTTTTTTAAATAAATAAGGATCACTTCACTTTATGTTATTGTGAACTATATTTTGGTTGTATTATTTTGATCACATGTATCACTGGTAGATGAGCTGAGTGAGCTGTACTTTCCATGTTCTGGCTTGACTCATTTAGTCTTTGAGCTAGCTCAAGCCAGGCGTAGCTTGCCTCTGAGCCTAAGTTGGCACGTTTTATAAAAGATATGAAATTTCTAGATATGATTAACTTTTGAAAAATATGAGTCAGATGATTGATCTTTCTTTCGAGACTGAGCCCCATCAGCCATTTACTTTACAACATTTTATTTGATATTCATATTTATTGATAACCTCTACATGTACACACAACACACACCCACCCACACACATACACAGATAGAATTAAGGGCATCTTCCTACAGTGAATCAGGTGAAAAATAATGGGACACGTGATAGCGTGCCACATGTACGCCTATGGTCTCTAGTGGCGCTTTTGAGTGCTACTAAAGGCCTCCTTTGCGCACACATAGTTGTTCGCCGGATCTGGGATGTAGGCAGCTATATATATATATATATATATATTGTCATGAAATATGCAGAAAAACAAAAGCAAGAGCCACAAAGGGCTTACAATAACACAAACACAACGTGCACATGCATAATTCCACCGTGGGATAATACATTGTGCCAACATAGGCAATACAGACAGCCACGAAGGGCAATACCATGCATTAAAGCACAAAAACAAGACAAATAAATAACATTTTATTCATAATATACTCACAAAGTGAGTTAGAATGCTTTTATAAGAGCATTACATTACAAAGGAAAAATCCCTTATTTATAAGCACAAAAGAGAGGAAGGGATACAAAGGAGGGGTCATAGGAGGCTGTCCAGCTCGCTGTTGGACTGCCTCCAACGGCATATTTATGACCATTGGGAGCAGTCCAACAGCCAGTTGGACTGCCCCAACAGTCCTTTGACTGATAACAAAAATAAAATAAATAGAAAAATAAAAAAGTAAAACGGCAATGCAGTCCCTACTGGACTCCGCCTATTACATCAAAGGAAATGACTGAAATACCCCTGATGGGTATTTCAGTTTACATACAAAAAGAATATATATATTCACATATATATAGAACTATATATATAAATATATATTTTACAATATCTTATTAACATGATCCAATACATTTTAACACACACACACACACATATATCTCTTAAGAAGCCCATACAAGTCGAGCGGAACCAAGCAGCCCATATTCAAGACTCAGCTCATTAAATATAATGAGGTCTAGCTCATTTGTGGTTCAACAAACTAGTTTTATTATCACGAATGAGCTGGGAGAAGGCTGAGTTAAGCCAAGTCATGCATGGCTCAGTTCATTTACAAGCCCTAACTTCATGTTATCTTGCAGCTATATGCTCTATCTATAGTTGATTCATTGACTTGTTATATGTTTTCTCTTGTGAAATCTGCTTTTAGGTTTTTCTTTTTTTTTTTAACTCTTTTCATGATCGTCTTCAATTAATTCTCTTCCTTATGTGCCAAGAGATGGTGATAAGATTTTAGTAGCATTTGCATAGGAGGGAAGCCAACAACTCCTGTATTCTAATTTAGCTAAAATTTTGAAGGGTTAGACATATTAGCATAACTATGACATTTGGCATTGGTACTAGTTGCTAACTATGCTACTGTTGCTTTTTTCAGGGCTATGTGCTTTCTCTTCTAGCTTGGATGGATGCTATTTGGCTCTCCCAGCAAGTACAAGCAAAGGATCTGTGTTACTATACAATGCAATGGAGATGCATTCACATTGTCAGGTTGGTGAATTTCCTTCAAATTAATTATTGGTGGAACAATCTGTGTAAGCTTATGTTGCACTTTGTTTCTGCCACCCAAGCTCTATATCTCAACCTGAGTTCTTATATCTTCAAATTAGTTATTAATATTGTGTATATATAAGCTCATGCTTGTAAGTGTACCATCCATTAGCTTTATATCTATACTTT
Source organism: Nuphar pumila (assembly GCF_984573655.1). NCBI lineage: Eukaryota > Viridiplantae > Streptophyta > Magnoliopsida > Nymphaeales > Nymphaeaceae > Nuphar > Nuphar pumila. Next base: position 8,096,190 of record NC_143263.1, on the reverse strand, counting down.
TGATGTGCTTGGTAGCAATTGTTCTCACATTAATGTTGGACTATGGTGTGGATGATTCTAGATGTGATTGGTTAGTTAGGCAATGGTAAATTGTTTCCCTACCAAATAAACTTGCTCCTTGTAAAAGGACTTGTACTAAATTTTATAACTATGCTATGCCCTTTATTTTGCTCTATACTAGTTAGAGGAAGCTTTTTACTTTATCTATTATCCTTCATCTGGTAGTTTCTATGCTGTTGTCATTACCACTGCTTGTGGATGTGCAAGGATACAAAGTCATTGAGTTAGTTATGGGCACATATTCTTAGAGCACTTGAGGAAATGAAATTGATTTTTGTCATAGATATTTTGCGAATCTCAGGGATATTAGTCAAATGTTTTGAGAACTTTTTTTTTTCATTTTTTATTGTGCTTATTGGTTTCTTCTATGATATATTTAGTTTTAAACTGATATGATATGAAATTGTACACTTATGACAGTGCTTTATTGTACTATTTATGCACCATTATATGTTTGTGAATGTCAGATCTAAGTGGGTTTGGAGACCAAATCTGAAATCCAAACAGTTAACAAGAGGGTTTCTAAGGTATCAATTTTTGCCACTTGGAGAATCAAAAGGTCATACTGAGACTTGGAACCTGGTTATTTAAAACAATTTCAACAAAAGTTCAGTTTAATCTACCGAATGAAAGCAGCTAGATCCTGAGTTCTATGTAAAGAACTTGGTCAATCTGTCAGCCTTGTAGCACTCTTGTCATGGAATTACTTAGGATGCTTAGTTTGGGTTTTGATTGATAATACAAATAGCAAATGAAATTGAATATAAATAATAAGTCTAAATACCAGGTAGGCTTAGTCTACTTGGTAAAAATGTCCTTAAATGGTTTTCATTTGTTTTCAGCCCTCAAATTATCTAGACTGCTCTGAATGTTCATTTACTTGCTATTTGAGTGGTAATGAGAGAGATGCTTGCGATCATGCATGTATTCTTTCTTTAAACTTCTCTTTCTTCTTCTTCCTTAGGTGAACGGGTTTACAATGCTTTGGTTGGATTTATCTTAGAGGAAACTTGGTTTTAGGATCTAGACAGGAATTGCACGCTTGATTGGTCAAACCTCTATCTGGGTTGAATCTTGGCTCTGTTTGGTCAAATAAGGAGACTGCACTTGGTTAATTAGTACAAGGGTTTAGGAGGTTAAATCTTGAGTCTTTAACTTTATAGATCATTTGACTAGGGGGCTGAATTTGAGAGAAACAAGAGCATCTAGAAAAGGGTTTTGTGGGAACAAAAGTGATAGGCAAATCATTCTAAGAAACAATGAGAAGTGAGAGGGTGTTTTAAAAATATGAAGATTGAAGGTTTTTTGCAAAAGGAAAGGAGATGGGATAAAGGGAAGGGTCTCAGTTTTGTAACTTGGTAATGAGGGGAAGGACCAGTTTGGGTCAATTATCTGATTGAATCCAAATTTGCTTAGTCGGATTCAGTAGGACATGAGATCCGGTGAATAATTGGATTCAAATTATGTATGCACTGTTGCACCCGAATCCGATTCCAAACCAAAACCAAATCTGCATACGTATAATGTATCTGATAAGCTACTTGGAAGTTGATTCAGTATTATATTTTCTCATCTGACTCCAATTCCAATTAGGTGCAGCCCAATTTGGCTGGATTCAGTTGTTAAGTATTGTATTTTTTCATGTATGTATATATATTATATATATACATATGTTTGTAGAATAGGTAGTTAAGGAAGCTGATTGGTGTCTCGAGGAGGATTCAGAATCAATGTGGAATAAGATAGCGAGTGGCATGAGAAAGGTGGCTAAGGAGGTATTGGGTGAGTCTAAAGGCGGTGCACCGCTAGGTAAGGATACATCATGGTGGAACGAGGATGTCAAATTAGCTATTAAGGTTAAAAGAGAGTGTTATAGAAATCTAAGTAAGAGTCGTGATAATGAGAATTTGGAAAAATATATGATAGCAAAGAAGGAAACTAAAAAAGTAGTTCGAAACGCGAGGGATAAGGTATATAAGGAGGTTTATGACAAGTTAGATACCAAAGAGGGCGAGAAGGATATTTATAGGCTTGCAAAGATGAGAGATATGAAATCGAGGGATCTGGGTAAGAGTAGATGTATCAAAGATGAAACACAAAGGGTTTTAGTCAAAGATGAGGAGATTAAGGAGAGATGGAAAGATTATTTTGATAAGCTATTTAATGGAAGTCATGCTCAGGATCTTGGAGACTTGTCCATTCCTTTTCATGAGATGAATCATGACTTCATGCGCAAGATTCAAAAGAAAGAAATTGTAGAGGCTTTGAAGAAAATGAAATCAAGAAGGGCAGTTGCCCCAGATGGTATACCTATCGAGGCTTGGAAATGCTTGGGAGAGAAAGGTTTAGAATGATTGACAAATATTTTTAAAAAGATTTGGCGGACAAATAAGATGCCTAATGAGTGGAGGAAGAGTACTTTGGTGCCTCTATATAAGAATAAGGGTGATATACAAGATTACATAAACTATCGTGGTATAAAACTCATGAGTCATACTATGATACTTTGTGAGATGGTGATTGAGTCTAGGTTGAGGAAGGTTGTCATGATATCGGAAAATCAATTTGGTTTTATGCCTGGAAGATCAACTATGGAAGCTATACATCTTCTTAGACAACTTATTGAGAGAAATAGAGCGAGAAACAAAGATTTGCATATGGTTTTTATTGATTTGGAGAAGGCATACGATAGAGTACCTAGGGACGTTCTCTGGTAGACAATGATGAAGAAAGGTGTTTCTCTCAAGTACATTAGTATAATTAAAGATATGTATGAAGGAGTAGTAACCAATGTCCGCACTTGTGGAGGGGTGACAACCAATTTTCCTATAACGGCTGGGTTACATCAAGGATCTGCTTTAATCCCTTTCCTATTTGCTATAGTGATGGATGAGCTTACGAGATCAATTCAAGAAAATGTGCCGTGGTGTATGTTGTTTGCTGATGATATTGTTTTGATTGATGAGTCTAGAGCTGGGGTTAATGCTAAGTTAGAATTATGGAGACAGACATTGGAAGCAAGAGGTTTTAAGTTGAGTAAGAGTAAGACAAAATATATGGAATGTCGGTTTAGTAAGCAACGAAGTAGTGATGGGAGTATAGTGAAGCTTGGTGAGCAAGAAATACCGGTGGATGATTGTTTCAAATATTTGGGATCTATCATTCAAAAGTATGGAGAAATTGATGGAGATGTAAATCATAGGATAAAGGTTGGGTGGATGAAATGGAAAAGTGCAATTGGAGTGTTGTGCGATCGTAGAATGCCATTGCGGTTGAAGGGAAAGTTTTATAGGACGACTATTAGACCCGCTTTACTATATGGTACAAAATATTGGGCTGCCAAGAGACATCATATTCAAAAAATGAGTGTAGCTGAGATGCGTATGCTTAGATGGATGTGTGGAAATACAATAAAAGCTAAGATTCGGAACGAGGAGATACGTAAGAAGGTAGGCGTTGCACTCATTGAAAATAAGATGAGAGAGAATCGTTTACGGTGGTTTGGACATATTCGGTGAAGGCCTAATGATGCTCCAATTAGAAGGATGGAGAAATGGGACAATATATTAGTTAAAAGAGGTCTGGGTAGGCCTAGGAAGACTTGGATGGAGATGATAGGAAAAGATATGAATGCTTTGAACCTCACCGAGGACATGACATTGGATAGAAATGATTGGAGGAGAATGATTCATGTGGAAGACCCAAAATGATTTTCTTTGTTGGTTCATATCGCCGACCCCAATTGTTTTGGGATGAAGGCGTAGTTGTTGTATATTTTTTATGTAGAATGTATCTAGGTTCTTGTGTAAATATTTTTTCTTGTTTTTTGTATTTATTTAGGTTAGAATGGGCAGTTTGGTCTTTTTGACCAACTAACTGTAATGCTTTGCATTGATTCACTCTTACATAGAACAAAACACCTACTACCGGGCTAAGGAATATCGAGAGTGGATAGAGGCCTTGAAAACTAAATTAGATGCTTTAGCAAAGGCCAAAACTTTGAAAATTCAGGAATTACCTCTAGGAAAGAAACCTTAGAGAGATACAAAACTAGGTTAATGGCCAAAAGGTACTCTCAAGAATGGGCGGTAGTTAGAGGAAACCTTTGCACCCGTAGCACATATCACTATATTTAGTACCCTAATAGCTATAACATCAATTAAAAATGGGCTTATTTACCAAATGGATGTTAAAAATGTGTTTCCAAATTGTAACTTAAAGAGGTTTATATGGAGGTTCCACGAAGATTAAGTATTCTTAAGGGTAAGATTCTTCATTTGTGTAAGACGTTATATGGTTTTGAAGTAGGTACCTAAAGTTTGGTATGATAGATTTAGTGGCTTAACGTTAAAGCTTGAGTTTAGATCATGCTAACTAACATTGCTTAAGAACTCCAATGCAAGTAATATCATTTTATTGTTGTATGTGGATGATATGATCATCACCAGAGAAGACAAGAAGGGAGTGAATGATATTAAGCTAGTTCTTACAGAAAATTTTGAAATGACTAACTGTAAACACCCCAAATTTTCCACATCCATTCTCAAACAACCCCCCTCATGCAGTGCCAACCTTGTTAGGTCAGTGTAGGAGTCAAACCCTGAGTCAGTTTCAGAAAATCACCATTTTACCCATTTTCACTAGGAAAATTACCATTTTACCCCTAGGTCATCCCAGACCCCAGTCAGTCGGAGTCAACCAATCTCATTGGTGAGTTCAAAACATTTAGAATATCAGTCATTTCAAGCTCATTTGAAATCATAGTGAGAAAGCCATTTTCATTTCTGACCATTCCTGCCAAAATGGGATCATTTCTTCAGAAATGAGCTCATTTCTCACTCAAATCCAAACAAATTGTCTTTGAGTCAGTCATTCCCAGTCAGTCATGTTCCCCAGAGTCTAACTTGAGCTCACCAGGAGTTCAAGTGCTCCAGTTTCAGTTCAAAACCATTTCCAAGTGTCTAGGAGCCCATTTTAGTCCATTTTAGCTCTTTCAGCTGAAATTGAGCTGAGTTCAGTCAATTGAGCTAGTGTTCAAGCTTTGATTTTAGTTCATATCAGTATTACTGACCTTTGTTCTAGCTCAAACCCAGTTCAGGTTCGTAATTCACTTCACTCTAGTGATCATTCCGTACCATTTCTCTAAAAATGGCAACTTTTCTTGAAAATTCAGTCGGAAAGGTCAGTTGAGTCAGTGCCTGGTCAGTTCATTTGAGTTCTGAAACTCTAAAACCCAGCTCAATCTAGCTCATCTCAGTTCAATCCAGCTCGAACCCCAATTTTTAGTGTCACTCTGACCCAGTAGAGTCCCGAAAACCATTTCTTGAGCTATTTTGCAAATTTTATCAATTTTAATGCTTTTTAAACTGGTACAAGTGTCAATCGGGGTGTGACATCCAAAATTCTTTATTCAAGGTTAGCATTTCGCATAACATTTCATGTCATTTCTCATCATTTCATATCATTTCTCAGCATTTCATAACATTTCATCACATTTCATTTCATTTTCGAAGTCCAGAACTCCAGCTTTATAAATTTCAATCCAGATTGAGTTTTAAAAGTTTTCAGAAATCAATTTCAAACCTCAGGTTTCCAAAATTGACATTTTCACCCCGGGAGTCTAAATTTGGAAATATTTTCTCAAGAAAAATAATCTGGATTTCTTTCAAAATCAAATTTTCAAGTTCTACACTGAATTTGCTTCGCAACGAGCTATTAAACTTCAAAATTCGCGATCGTTTCAAAAACTGCCAAAAATAGCTCGTTTCGTTTGGAAATATTTTCTCAAGAAAAACAATCTGGATTTCTTTCAAAATCAAATTTTCAAATTCTACACTGGATTTGCTTTGCAATGAGGTATTGAACTTCAAAATCCGAGCTCGTTTCAAAAACTGCCAAAAATAGCTCGTTTCGTTTGGAAACTTTTTGAAAAGACTATTTTACCCCTCTAATCATCAAAATGAATTTCAAAATCAAAATTTGGACCCGCTCTGAGATGGCCCATCCATTTGCATTCTCTTGTTTTAATTTATAAGAAAAGAAAAAAAAATTATCTTTTTTTTTATTTTTTTGTTGTTTGTTTTATTTTATTTTATTTATTTATTTATTTTATTATGTTATTCTTCCTAAGGTGGGACCCACAAGGTGGTCACCCAAACCTCCAGCCCCACTTTCCATTTTTTTTCCCCATGTTTTTCTTTCCCTTTTCCTTTTTCCCTCCTTTTCTTTCTTTCCTTTTCTTTTTCTTTTTCTTCTTTCTTCCCTTTCTTTCCTTCTTCCCTTTCTCCCTTCCTTCCTCCCTCTTGCCCAGCCATTCACGTAAAGGCTGTTTCCCTTTCCTTCCCTAATTAAAGCTAAGAACTTAGGGAAAGACATAATCTTCCCTAAGTTAAGAAAACCAAAAAAAAGAAAAGGAAAAAGGGAGTTACGGCTGCTATCTCTCCCCATTCAATTCTCTCTCTCTCTCTCTTTTGGCTGCAGCTATCCTTGGCTGCAACTCTCAGCCATTGAAGCCACTTTGAAGCACCATCCTCACCACCACAGCTACTTTGAAGCAGTCTTCAGCATCATTGGCAGCTCCCTTCCAGCCTTCCTTCAGCCCATCTCAAGGACCTCCATCACAGCAACTTCTTCCAGCCAAGGCAGCAGCCACCGGAGTGGAGAACCAACCAGCAGCCACTCCTCTCACTCAGCACCTCCCTTGGCTGCTACAGCCACAACAACCTTCAACCCCTTGTAGCAGCTGCAGCCGCCACACAAGAGATCAACTACAGCCCTCCTTGAAGGCGCTGCCATCTCCTCCATCGGTTCCAAGGTCCTTGCTCCAGCCAACAGCCACCATCTTGAAGCTGCTGCCACCTCTTCAACCTTCTTCTCCATTAGCAATCAACACCATCCAAGGTAAAACCCTTGTCTTCAATCTTGGTTTTGTTAAACTCAAAAGATGATCATGATATGATAAGGTCTTTCGTATGATATTTTCATGAATATAATCTGAAAACATTTCAAAAAATTGGACTTAGGTGATTGAATATTTCATTTGTGGATCTATGAAGACGTAAGACAGATTATTCATGTTCATGATATGTGAGTCAAGGGACCCATTCAATGAATGGATCGGGATCCCACTCACCAATATCCAACATCAAAACTGATCATACCCCTGTCATTTATCATTTTATTTCCGTTATCATAGAGTTTTTATGTTGTATTTAAAAAAAAAAAATCACTTTCATAAGCATTTAATGTAGTTTTATTGATATTTAATTTAGGTTTGATTTATGCATTGAGTCCAATTATGATCTTATGTGTAATTTCCTATTAAAAAAATCAAAAAAATGCATATTAGTCTTAGTCATATGTCTTTGGTCTACTGCCGAAAATTTGATTCAATTCGGGTTTCGGAACCTATCTAAACTGATCAAACCCTACATCGGGTTTTCTGTCTTTTTGAACTTCTAGTTTCTTCTTTAGCAGACAAGAACCTCCGGCACCACCCTCATGGGAAATCCAAATCGTCCTCCAAAAATCACAGTAGATTCATGATTGAATCTACTAATGATCTGGAAATTTTGAGGTTTTTCCAGTCAGTTTTGACCTCTGTAAAAAATCGTATTTCTCAGACCCCTGGGAAAATATCGATTTTCTTTCGTCAGGGTATAGACAGACCTTAATGCACCAAGTCCATCCAATCTATAACCCTTCTGCAAAAACTTTCAACACGAAAGTTGTTCATAACATAATTTCCTGTCATTTCCCAAAATTTGGGAATTTTTAGATCTGTTCCAGTATTTTTCCCGGATTTTCTATTTCTGTCTAACAGATTCTAATGTCCAGAAATCTCAGAGATTTAGGTCTCTGATAACAGTATGGCCTTTTCCAAACCGTAACCCGAATCCTAATAGTGTCAAAATATCAAATCTTCCTCTGTTTGTTAGGGACATTTTCCCACAATTTCAGCCATTTTCCCATCTGTCTGCCATTTTTACCACATTTTCTACCGAAACCTGTCTGTTTCCTTCATTTACTAGAGTCGCCGGATTCCGATCCGACTTGCCGGAGTGGTACAGCTCCGACCATAGGTCAAAACCAGAAAGTGTAAAAGGCAAAAATCCTTGCCTTACTATCATCTGTCATCCCATAAAATTTGGGAAATTTTTATGGAAGTTTGATATCCTAAATCCCCTTTAGAATCAATATTTTAGGCAAAAATCATGAAATTTAGGGTTTTTATTTGAATTTCCATATTTAAAAATACAAAAAAATTAGATTTTCGAGCTCCATTCTATTTTTAGGGTTATTTTAGGTGTCCATGCCAAATTTGGTTTAATTCCAAGTTCATTTGCTCCATGTGTTAGTTTATCTTTAAATTCAGAAGCGAAAATCAAGCGAAAATCAGGTTAAATTCGATATTTTATGATATTTTCGCCATTTTAGGGTTTTTATCATGTACATAAGCATGTAGAATCATATTAGGGTTAATTTTAATCTCCTTTGCATTTCATATTTTTCAATTTTGCAAAATTTATTTCAGAAAACCCTGGTTTCAAGGCCATAGTCTTGTTATTGGGGGTATTTTGGTCATTTTGACCTAAATTTCGAAATTTCAATTTCTAATTCTCTAAAATTTCATGCATATCATCATATTTCACCATATTATGTTTGATTTATTTCATTTGATTTTCAAATTTCCAAAATTTACAAAAATTCTTTCAGAAAACCCTGATTTCAAGGTCATCAGGGGTATTTTGGTCATTTTGACCCCAATTTCGAATTTTCAAGTTTATTTTCGAAATTTATTCATTATTCATCATGTTTATATCAAAGGGGGTATGATTTTGGGTTTATATCTGAATAATATCCGATAATTTCTCATATTTTCGGATAAATTCAGAAAAACCTACATTTTTGTGCTAACCTTGTTTTCTAGTTTTGCAGGAACATTCAAGAAAGAAGACTTAGATTTTATTTTCTTTATTTCAATTCAATGTAATCTCAAATGTAATAATTTGGAATAAGAGTTACTTTTCTGCTTAGAATAGGGCTGCATTGCATATAGTTTAATTTATGCAAATTTTAATATGTGATGTATGATTCATGCACATTATTTCAAATCCACTATGGTTTACACGAATGGCACAAGCTTTTATGGAGTTTATAAACTCGGTGGGATTCGTATTTATGGCCATAGTCAGAATACGAAGAAAACCAAGATTTATGATCTTTATATTAGCCACATTCAGCCTACACACTTAGGCTAACTTCAAAATGCACTGCATTTATCAAAGTTTCAAAAGGATTTCCCAATTCCTCAATGAAATTCCCTTTTCAAATTCATATTCATTCATTTACATCATTCAAATTGCATTATTGTCAAATTCATTTTCCAACTTCAATTTCAATTTCAAAAATTCAGTTGTCTCAAGAATTTCCAAGTCTTTCTCAGGATCTGATTTTCTCAAAATTCTGAGTTTTCAAAAGAGATTTCAAAGCATTTCCAAAGTTCAAACCAAGATTCTCTAATGTTTTAAAATTCTCAAATTTCAAAGTCTCAAGTTTTCAAAAAGATTGATTTTCTCAGATTTCTCATTTTCCTGAGAACTCAGTTTCCTGAGAATCCATTTTTCATTTCAAAAGTCATTTTCCAATGAATTTCTTAGATTTCTAAGAATTCTCAAATCCATTTTCTCAGAAAAGCAATTCCAAATTTCAAAATCGATTTTCCAAAGTTCAAATTTTTCTGAGAATTCATTTTCAATCCAATTTCTGATTTCCAATGAAATTCAATGATTTTCCCAGGAATTCAATTTTCAAGTACTTTTTCAATCATTTTCCAAGCATAATTCAATTTTCCAAAGCAAACATCATATTTTCTCAAACTTGCATTATTTTCAAAATTTCATAGCACAAGCCTGATTCTTTGTACATTCTAGGAAAATAGAGCATAATTTAGCTATTTGAGTCAAGTTAGAGCCCATAATTGATCCTTGGTTCAATTACCCCTGGTAAAGGTGCCAGGAACGGTTGAACCTCGTACCGACAGGCGGATCCCATTCCATGGAATTTTCCCGCAAATTTTCAAAACGGAGGCGAGTAAATTTTCAAAACAATTTTCAAAACTTTGGTCGAGTTTGACTCGCGAAATTCGTTTCTCTCTCGCAAGGGAGGGGAGAAAAATTTTGCGATGATAACACTAACTTGGGTTATTTGCGTTATTTTTTAGGTATTGAGGTTGCAATTTTCCCATGTGGATATTTGTTATCTCAAACAAAGTTTGTTGTAGATATCATTGTTAAGTCTAGAATAACTAATGATAAGGTGATTGAGACTCCAGAGATGATAAATGTCAAGATGAAGAGTGATGATGGGGAACCATTGGAGAACCCTACTCCTTATCGACAGTTAGTTGAAGCTCTTACGTACTTATCGATCACCAGACCTGACATTGCACATGAAGTTTATACAACAAGTCAGTTTCAGCATGCACCTACTTTAGTTCATATGTGTATAGTGAGATATATCAAGAATTTCATCAACAAAGGACTTTTCATGTCCTCTACCTCTGGCTTAAATCTAATTGCATATACTGATTCTGATGGGGGGTGATCCAAATAATCTTCGCTCAACCACTGGTTTTTGTAGGTTACTCCTTGGTTTAATGAAAGTATAAGAAGCGACATAAGGTGTCATTCTTGTCAACCCAAGCGGAATATCGAGCTATGACTTCTACCACTTCGTTGCTTGTGTGGTTAAGACAACTATTGCAGGACATGGGAGTTCATTTGATGGAGCCTTCAAGGTATGTTGTGACAATAAAAACACAATCTATATCACGGGCAATTATACATTTCATGAGAGAACAAAACATATGCAGATGGATTGACATTATGTTATTAAAGAGTTCTTGAAGAAGACTTTCTCTACCCTGTGTGAATTCAAAGCATCAATCGGCAGATTTCTTCACCAAGGCTCTTCCATCCCCTAGATTCCATTTTCTCCTTAGCAAACTTTTAATGGTGACACCATAAGTTTAATGAGTGTTAAATAATATATTTTCTAATGTATGTATATATATACGTATTATATGTATATACATATATTATATATATTATGTAGAATGTATCTAGGTTCTTGCGTAAATATTTTTTTTGTTTTCTGTATTTATTTAGGGTAGAAGGGGCAGCTTGATCTTTTTGACTAACTAGCTGTTGGAGCTCCCAACAGCTATATTTCTAGCTGTTGGGAGCTCCCAGCAGCTAGTAGGGAACTCCCTCTAACCCTTACTCTTTGTATATATATGGGATTTAAGTCCCTTTCTCTCTAATTTATTCTTCCTGATGCGTTTTAAGATTAATAAAATATTATTTTTTATTTGTGAGTGTTCTCTCTTGTGTGCTTTGTTGCACTTGAGTTCTTGCCCATAAGTGGCATTTTAGGACTTCCTTCTTGGACATCATTTCATTTCATGAGTAGTGCCTGCATCTGAACCAAATCTGACCTGCTTACACCCCTAGGTTAGGTATCAGCTTCACTCAGAATTTGTATTTTTTTTCTTTTTCCTTTTCTTAGCATGATAGTTCACATTTACAAGGTGCTTTATATCTATGGCATTAGGAACTATCTTGGTTGGTTTTGATTGTAGTTGCTGATGCATATTTGGTTTTTGAAAAACAGATAGATGCTCATCAGTCGCCATTGGCTGCTCTCATTCTTTCAGTTGACGGTGTATACATGGCGACAGCTTCTGAGCAGGGAACCATAATCAGAGTTCATCTTGTTTCACAGCCAACAAAGGTATGTAAACTGAGTTGCTAATTTCTATTACTTTATGCTTGTTCTCATTTTCTTAATCTTTGGTGAAAATATTTTTCCTGTAACAGTCATATAGTTTTCGAAGAGGGACATACCCATCAACTATCACCTCTCTGGCATTCGGACCATCAAAACAAGCTCCAGATTTGCTCGTTGCAACCACCTGTACTGGTTCTGTTCATGTTTTTTCAATTGGATCAGTGGTAAACCGAAGGTTCAATCTTTTGGCTAGATTTAGTTATTTTTTGTTTGACAAGTCCATTCATTGCGTACTGTACATTTGTGTTTCATTTTCCTTAGCATGTTTGTCTATCATAATTATGCTTTCTACTGTCTTTTTTCACATTTTTTAAGGAATAATATTGATGCTTCAAAGTATTTTTGCCTTAAGCGTATGAAATTTATTTATCAGAATGATTAGGTGGCTTTCACGAATTTAAGTTCTCCTTGGTCTTTAGTTTTGATTTAACAGACTTCTATTTACTTCATGGGGTTTCCTATATGAGGGGAATATAAAATTGCAGTGCAAGGCATCCACTAAATAGCATAAAGAATTATGGGTATCATGTGGCTTTGGTAAGCTTTAGGAAACCCACCACATCTTTTGACCCTACCAAATTTAGGAATTCTGTGGTGCTTAATTAATTGTCACTGTGAGGTTCACTCAAGTAGTGAAAAAGGCATTGGAATTCATGGTAGCTTCATATCTGCTTTCTTCATGAGTTTATAGAATACCTTGGTTGTCTAATTAATGTGTGAAGCTACCGTGGTGTGTGTGGTGAGCTTGCTAATGTCCATCAATGGCTGTGAAGGTTAAGGCCAGCTCTGTGTATGCATGTATGCACATGTTTTGCCATGCACAACCTCTCAATTTGCAATGATGCAGTTCATTGGATGCTAGGCCTACCCCTTGAGATTTGTTTGGTAATGTATATTCATTATTTATATGGGATCGATCACACCAATAAGTTGTGGTATTCATATACCAGAGAAAAGTGTCCTATTTACAGTAACATTACCCTGAAAGAAACCCAAATTTTCTACCGACTCATCAGTGCAAAAAGTAATCAGATCTATGAAAATATAGAATGAGCCAAGATAACTTATAGTGGTCGAAAGCATATATGTGATGTATGTATGTAAAAATATGTATGTGTGTATGGCATTTAAGTTGATCAAGGCGTAGGCTGGTGCAAAGGTAGTTTGATTTAAAAAAAATTAAAAAATAAAATGAGAAGACTTTTGAGCTACAATGTCACTATTTTTTTCCTCCTTTGAGTTAGGGGTTTCTACCTCTTTTTTAGAAATGCAATGCACACTAGATGGAGTGATAAATGTCAGTGTTAAGGACTTTTTTTGATATTAAGTGTTAATGACTAAAAGGTGGTTTCATCCTTTTCTCATCCTAGTATTAGCTTCTTTTTCTTTCTACTGTTGAAAACTTCATTTTTAGGGAAAAAAGTTTAACCTTGTTGCCATTATGTATTCTTTTCAACCTTAAAGTCCTAGTAACCATTAGATAGGACCGGTTTTAGCTTGTGTGTGTGTGTACATCTGCCCATGTGTCTGTGTGTATACTTTGAAACAAAAACTGGCTGTCCCTTTTAGATATAATGATCATATTTTGAAAGAATTACAAGTTTTTCCTTTTTGCATAAGTCCAGTTTTGCATCAGAACCCTTGATGCACCTGTCTTTAAGAAATGCAGTTTTTTCTATATTTAAGGTCTAGGGGAATAGGTATCATCTTATAGTCCAAGGACATATAGTGGAATGACATGTCAATATTATTCTTTCTTTTTGGAGACTCATTGTCGTGTAATACTATTGACTGCTACTGTAGAGGCACAATAAGTTTTCACAAACTCTCTCCCTCATTTTCAGCATCTTCAATATTCAGAACTTGCATTCCTTCATGTATTTGTTCATGTACAGGCACTCATAAGCATGCATGCCAGATGTAAGATGCTCATGCTCACATTGATAGAGAGGTTATGCACATATTTTCTTGAGTTTCCCGTGTTGAACCTACTTGTGAACTTGTTTGTTAAGGATTAGAAGAAAAAAACTCAGAAAAGAATGGCCCTTGATTTTGCAGAATCAAGAGATCAATCAGCCTGCTCGCAACAATAATTCCTGACAGGATAAATGATGTCCTGGATCCTGGTTATCACTTTGTGCTCCAAAATGCTATTCCAGCTGGTGTTAAGAGGTACAAATGAAAGGGTTATTTTGTTTACATGCAAGTTTGTGTCAGAAGTATCTTCTCTCCATGTAGCCATCTTAGTGTGTTGATTAGATGCACTTCGGCAGCTGTGCAGCAATCCATAACATTGATGAAACTGTTGGTGGTTCTTCCCTTACACCCCTTACAACTTGTAGGTGAGTTTGGATATGATGCCATTGCATCAACCTTTTTCTTGTTTTTTTTTTCTGAAATTTTATGATAGCTGGAGTAGGTGCAGATGCCTCAATTTCTGATTTTCTCACTCTGGATTCCCATGTGATTCTAATTTGTATCAAGCAGAAATTTTCCCAAATTTTATAGAATGAATGACAGGGTTAAGAACACAAATGAGATGTAGACTAGATCTATGAGCACAAAATATAGGGCTTGAGTCCACATTAAAATCAAATAGCAAAAAGAATGATTCCGAGGTTCAAAAACTGCAAAGAATCAAGTCTTCCCTTGAGAGTGAAAAACCTAACAGCGTATATATATAGTAGGTGTTAGCTGCCTACCACTTTTCTGGCTTACCGCCAACCTACTGGCCTTTTGAAGGGGGTTTTCCATGTTCTTGCTAAATCTGACTGTACAGATGTGTTCTACATGCTTGATTTTATAGGAATGAACTCTTGGATCATCCGATTCCGACACACAGGTAGTTTTTATAATATTTAAAACTTGGTCTAAATTTTTTATAAATATTCAAGGCTTAAAAAATCATGTAATTTTATCAAAAACATAATCCAAGTGTTGTTTCCTAGCAAATTGACCATGCTGAACATATCTACAGGGTCAGATTTGTAAAAAACAACCTGAAAACACATGTTGGCTCACGATTTACACCGCCAATTTTCAAACGTCATAAAACCTACCCACCCATCAGAATCAGACAATGCAAGAGGCGATTCCTTCAAAAGCCTGAATGCATGTGTGGTCAGATTCGAGAAAAATATGAAAAAAAATCCTTCAAAAGCCTCATAAACTTGTGGGATTGTAGGCAGCTACCCCCCCCCTCTCTCTCTCTCTCTCTCTATATATATATATATATATATATATATATATATATATATATATATATATATATATGTGTGTGTGTGTGTGTGTGTGTGTGTGGAATTTTACATTTATACGTGAAGTTCATGCTTTTGTTTTCTCCTGTTTGACAGGGCATCAATTTCCATCATCTCATTCAATGGCTATTTCCAGGAGTACAGCTTAACTGTAGATGAATCTGGCGCTTCCACGTGGAAGTTGGAGCGTGAGTTTAATTTGCTGACAAGGCTATAATATAGTATTGGATATTATATTTTTTCTCTACATGTACATATGGTGGCTTAATGTTAATAACACATGTTTTTGCTTCTGCTAGTAGTCTTTGTTAGGATTGTTTCCTTTATCTGCTTAAACAAAGGTTGCCTGTGATTCTGTGAATTCCAATTTCTGTTGATTAAGAAGTTCTTTAGAGATGGTCTTGCATCAAATTTTAAGTAGAGTTTTCATGGGCATGGATGGTGCCGATGAATTCCAGTTAACTTTCTTCAGTCATTTTCATCCAAGAGAGAAAAGTTATGCAGAACTCCACTTTGAATGAGACTTGTGAATAAATTCAGCAGTAATGGTAGAATCTCAGCATTCTGAACATACAAACTTGGTAGTTGGTCGGTGGTGGAGGTTGGTTTCATTGGAAAGTTAAAAAAATGCTAATTTCGAATTATCTTTGCGAAATAATGAATCTGGACTTTGCTACTTCAGAATTTTCTCATGAAATGGTTTGCTCAAAAAGCCTAATTTCAGCACACAGGTTCTCTGCTCATCTGGTAGAGGCAAGTTGTGGATGGCACCAAGTTTGATGGCCGTGACCACTTCGACATCCATGGGGGGCAAAGCGCGCATCCCTTGCTGCAAGCTTGAAGCTGGGTATACTCCCTGGTGGGCATGGGGGTCCTCGAGTTTTACCAACCGGAAGCCTGCTGATACGCAATAGGTAATGGAGGGTTTTTCATTCGCCTAGCGAAAAAAAAACAGGAGCTTAATTTCACTGTAAAAATATTTTGTAGTGTTAATGAGCTACCCTTGGAGAAAATTGACAATTAAGTTCTGTGTGTGCTCATGCGTGCATGCTGCCTCCACACACATATTCTTGCTCATACCTACAATAGGCTACTGTCACGCAGCTCTCAAGTTTGACTCTCGAGATTGGATTAGGTGAGCTTGCTCATTAACATAGTTGCAAATCTTATTCTTGGGTTTTTCTCTGCAAGGAATTTATTTTTTACAAAATATTGGGAAAATCTTTGTAGATGCAAAAATACAAAAAACTTGAAACAGAATTAAATTTAAAGTTTGAAATCACATTAAAATTGCAATAAGGTCAATGATATATTAATTGTGAACAATAAATTGGAATGTCATGATTTATTCTAGTTCTCTTTTAAAAAAAAATATTTTGCTAAAATTTCAATAAATAAAAAATACTGCTGATATTTGTGATTATGCTCGTTAATGCATGGGTTTGGCTGGGATTCGGTGGCCTTTCTCCTAACCGTGGTGTTTCCCCACCTGATTAAACTCAACTTCATGAGTAGGGACGCGAACCTCCTGGATGTAGGCATTACTGAATGATCTGATATTAGTCTGGATCCAGATTTGGACGGGATTATTTTAGTGTAATAAATAAAATGGATTATTTTACACAAGCAAGCTTGTGTTGGGTTCGTCTTGTCTAGACACAAGCCAAGCTTGAGCTTGGCTTGGCTAAACACAAGCATGAGCCGAATCAGAAGCCCAGTCAACTGGTAAATGAACCGAGCCTGAACATGCCCTGTTCGGCGAGCCCTAATTGGAAAACAGACCCAAATTGAGACATGGTCCAAATCTATGAGCACACCCGGGTTGTCCCTTTTCAAGTAATGGTCAACTAAGTCTGGAACCGATCCAAAATGCAGCTAAGACTTAAAAAAGCTAATGGTCCATCGGATATGGACTCACTCAAGGCTAAGCGGTCAAAATGATGGCCGCATCCTAGTTACATGTGCTCGGCTCTCATGTGATGACTGCTCTTGATCTTTTGGATTATGTCATACGTGTGAAGGCGTGCCCCCATATCTCAAAACACGTGAAAGCCTGCACCACCATTGGTTCCAAAACAAAAAGGGGGGCCCCACAGCAGTTTACAAAGACCAAGCTGAGTCCAGCCACCGGTAGGGAGAAACAGAAACAGAGCATCTTCTTGAAAATTCCAAACAAGTCCCTCTGCTGCACCCCATTGGGTAGGAGATCAAGGTTCAATACAAGAGCAAGCCATGACCCTATAGGAGGCCTCTTGACAGCTGCAGTTTTCTTCTTGGCCGCCAACGCAGCCGACCTCCGGCAGCAGGAGATGCTCCGAACATCCCGCAGATGCTTTCCGGTGAGAACTGCTAATGCTAAACTGTGGCTTTCATGGTTGGCCTGAGAGTCATTGGTGCAGTTTCACAATCTTTTATAGGGGGTGATGGGAGGCCCGCCAAGATCCAGAGGCCCAAGTCCAAACCTGCTGAATCATGTACCGTAAAGTGCGTCACTACGTGCATCCGGGATGGTGCTGGATTACCTGGAGAAGGCCCTCTAAATGCTAGAAGGTCTTCTTCGGTTCTTCCTATTGCTGGTATTTGGAAAATATAATGTTTTAGGCATGATATTTTTAAAAGCCGATATATTGTAGAAATGTGACAGTTTTAAAATGTTGCCTGTTTTGAAAATATCGCATTTTGATTATGCTGTTAATTCAATAAACTAATTTGTAATATTTTGTCTTGTTTTTCTTAGTGTGTTTTTTGGATAGTCCAAGGGAACCTTTACCTTCACTAACCGCACATTGGCTGGCCTCTGGTGGTTGAGGTCTCCCCTGCCCACTGGGGAGTATACCCAGCTTCAACCTTGTGGCAAGGGAAGCCACCATGGGTTTCTAACTCGGGACGTTCCATCAACTTGGTGACATTCATAAGTCACCCCAACCAGATGAGCGAAGCACTTGTGGGCTTTCTTGGTGTGTGTGTGTGTGTGTGTGCACTTGATACTTTCAGAGTTTTTCTGACAAAAACCAGTTTTTTGAACCATTGCGAGATTTCCCGCACCAAGTTTTTCTTGTGAATGAGATTTGTGACATTTGGTCCCATGTAGGGATGCAGATGTCTCTCTTGGTTGATCCAAATTGGAGCCTGAATTTGACAAGAGTTTTGATTCAGATAAGAATCCGAACTACAGACCATGATTCTGGATTGTAAATCAGGTTGACAAATAATTTTACATGTGAAAAGCACAAACATATTGGATTTGATTAGAATTGATACAGGGATCCAACAGAAAATAACAACCTGAATCTAAGTCTGAATTAGGAAAGAGACCGACCAAAATAAATCCAAGTCCAATTTGAATACACATTGAGATTCTATTTTGGCACCATATTTGAACCTAATGTGTTGGATTCGGATCACAGGTCTGGTCAAACCCAATCCATTTTTTCTCGCATCTGGTCACATTGGGATTAGGCTCACTAAGCTACATGAGAACTAATATTATAGTAAACTATAGTGCATGTTATGGATTGGCCTGTCTGAGTTGGGTTTGAGTTGAAACTTGGGAGCCCCAATCCAGTCAGCTCTTTGTTGGACATGGTTTGACTGGGTTGCAGCCGGTCAGCGCAATGGGCCAGATCATTGTTCACACCTAGTAAAGACCATTGTTTGAATTCATAAAACTGGAAGGACAAGTAGGAGTATATATATCTAAAGGGATTTCCCTCTTCTTTGCACTCCTCTTGTGGCATTCAAACAAGGATTCAGAAGACGGCAATATTGGTAATCATCTAAAGCTCTCACAATAGACCTCTTTGCTTTTAATTCTCTATTATTACTTGTTTTTTTTTAAGATAATCAGAGAAAATCACCTCACTCACTTGCAAGCTCATTGGTGTAAAAACCCCAGGTCTCCCTTCCTGACCAGGGAATATACCCAGTTTTAGCCTCGCGACAAGGGATGTGCATGTATGAGTTTCAATTCCTGACATTTCCTTCAGCTTGGTGACATTCACAAGTTGGCCCTACCAGATGAGTGGAGCGCTCATGGGCCTTTATTATTACATTTAACCACGCATATATGTAAGACTTTGATAGAGTTAGTTTATGATGCATCCCAAAAGATAACATTGATGGGCCTACCTGGTTTCATAGCTACCCAGACTTACCTGACCTAGCAGGCCTGCTGCGTCTGGTGCTCCATGTATCGTGCCTTATACAACATTGTATAACGGCTTGACTCCCACAGACTCAACCCAGTTTCTAATTGAACCATTTAAGAACGCCACATGTATCCGGATTGACATAAATCTGAACCTGATGGCACATATGGTCTGTCGTCCTTTTAGCATAGGGAACAGGTTCCAAACCAGATCCATATTCGTTTAGGTTTGGCCAAAAGAATTTAGACCCAAATCAATATGGACTCTGATAGAACCAGAACCAGACCCAAACTAAACCACCCTAGTTTGTTCATCCTCAAGACGAATGGCAGCTAGATGACCCTGAAAAAGAATGCCACCACTTCGTTTGGGCCCTTTTCATGATCAGATGAACAGCACCCCTGATAGGGATGCCAAGAGTATGGGTTTGTTTCTGATATCCAAATTAGTTTAGCGGATTCAGTACTGATTTTATGGATCTGATCAGTTAATCATGTCAGATGTGGCTTCAAATTATTGCCTCTGACTCTGAATCTGGTTGGATCCAATAAGTTCCATAAAAGCTTTCTTCATGTAAAACTAGTCCGGATATGATTAGGCAACATCCGATTATATCAAAAGCGAGGGTGCTTACAATCAAAGCAAATCTGACCCAATTAGATCCCTAGTCCATTAGCCTGTTAGTCCTACAGTAGTGACCCTGCCAGGCCATTGACACCGTGGACCAGGGTCAGCCCAATGTTATCTTGATCAAGTTTGACCCGTGGACCTTCCAGCCTGATCCATGTCTGTTTTTGGTGGATTTCAGCTTGATTGAATGCTCGGATATCTGCAATCTCATAAAGGATGGAGAAGATGAAAATTGATAACCACCTCACCCCATTTGAATCTTGTTTCTTTTGCTAACCCCAGTTCATGTGATTGGCAATTAAGGTTTTATCTTAATATTCTCTCTTTAAAAATGTTGGGCCTTCTGTTATGCTTCAACCATTGATGTTGGGCATCCAAAAATGCTGAAAATTGAAAATATGTTAACATGATTCGATATTACAATATTGTAGTAACATTAAGTTTCAATCACAAAATTTTATACCATGCTTCATTTGCTACATATAGCTGAAAATCCATCTGTTTGTTATAGCTATAAAAGGTACTCTGTTTTGAGAGAGAGAGAGAGAGAGAGAGAGAGAGAGAGAGAGAGAGAGAGAGAGAGAGAGAGAGAGAGAATTGGCAGAGGGCATCGATTTTGCTTTTAATTTTCAAGGGTTCTACACTGAGTTTTGTTGTTTTCAATTTTCTTTTGTTAATTTCTATGTATATAAAAGTAGTTTTGTTCTGCCTTTTCAAGAAAAAAAAAGTAATTTTTGTTGTCTTTAAATTAGATTTAGTTTTCAGTGAATTCAAGTTCAACAAAGAATTACATATAAAAAAAACCCATAAAAACTAATAATTATTTAGCTAATTAATCATGATTTCTTAGAGTGCTCATTAATCACCATTAGCCATAGAGTTGAACGGCAAGATTGGCCGATTTTCTTCCTGATTAATCACAATTCAAAGATGACGATGGTTCATGAATAATTACCGTTGACGAGGAGACCTCCTATGGGCAAGACTGTGTCTAGGGCTTAGAATTTGCATCACACAGAGATCAACCAAATCAAATAAGACTTTTTACAGATTACAATTATCATCATCATTCTTATCCTTCTTTTTCTGTTTCCCACCATTAGATACAGTTCGATCCGGATCCATTTTCTCCATTACAATTATAACATCAAAGCGCACTTGCAATCAAAGTTCGATCATAATTGGGTACATAACCAGACTTGCAATTAGCTAATCAGATCTTAAAGGCCCCCATACCTACTGAATTCAAGTAATTTGTAATTGGTTGGGTACCCAACCTAGATCTGATTCAGATATCCGTAGTTTGTAATATTTTAACCAGATCCAGTTACCTAACATGAGGAGATACAGTGCTTTCCAAGATATGAACCAACCGAAGTTCAAAACCCAACAAGAGGTCAGGATTGGGAACATAATCAACTTCTATGTTCCAACAAAAAGTTCATCGAAAGATTTACAGAAGACTTGTTTCTTTGTTCTTTTTAATTAAAAACACACCTAAATTTTGATAATAAAAACACACCTAGACCTTTTCATGGTTAATAAAAAATCCAGGGTTTACTTCCATCAAAGTTGCTGTTAAATGTGTACTATCATTCCCAAAAGTTAGTTGTGTTTTTTCGTTATTGCCAAAACTTAGGCGTGTTCTTAATTTTTTTTCAAAAAATATATTATTTTGAAGGTAAATCAGTAACTCTATCATTTTTTTTTCTTTCCATGACAGAGATGGGGGAATTAGGGCCCTATCCCTTTTTACAAACAGCCTTTAAGCCAACCCAGACAGGCCAGAGGTCTGTTCAAATTACCAGGCAGGCAGTCAACCACCTGTATACCAGTGGGTTTCAAACTTGCAACGTCCCATCACATGGTGACTTGCACAAACTGCTCCTACCAGATGGTCGGAGCCCCCATTGGTAGTAACTCTATCCTGTTAATTCAACTTGGGTTAGTGATAACCCAAGTGAAATTGATGGAAGTGTGCTTTTGATTAACAGGACAAAATTTAGGTGTGCTTTTGACAATATAAAAAACATTGCAAAAACTTTAGATGTGTTTTTGAAATTTTCCTTTATATTTTTTTCCCTTTGAAGAGCAAGTGAACTACACAATGAAAATTGACGTATATAATTATATGCTGTTGATAAGAAGTTAGTTGACAATATTTATAGCCCAAAACAAGTCTGATTTTCATATTCTTTTCATATATACACGTCATCTCGGTGCAAATATTATGCTTTTCCTTTCTGCTTGTACATTCAATGTAGGATAAGTTTACAAAAAAAGGGAAACAAACCTTGACTGCTGCTTTCTGTAGTCTGTATACTGTTGGAGACTCAGACTCGGGGCCAAGTTAAAGTGGCATAAAATATATCTTGATGTGAATGCAATTTTCTGGAAAACATGGAAATATGCATTAGTATGAATTGCAAAAGACCGTCATGGTGAGCAGATAAGTTGTCTCCTAGAGATATAGAGACCTCCAACAAAGGAATGCAATTCCAAAAACTATCATGATCAAGTATTAGGACTCATGCTTAAAACCAAATACCAACCCAAGATTTATGAGTTTCCAGCGAAGTGATTGAAAATTGTCTCAAGTGTTGACTGGCTAATACTATACTCTGACATTTCGAGTTTGTTCCTGTTAAGATGATTCTAGTTTAGAAGTATACAAAGATGAAGGCAGTAAATGCTGAGTGGTGAGGCAAGCTAAACATACCTGTTTCGCTCCAGGTGTCCAAAGATTTCCGCCAGAGATGAATCTTCTCTATATGGCAACTGAGAGCAATTCTACATCAGACACCTCAAGAAGCAAGAAGAAATGCCGAGGCACACAAGCATGCAAAGATACAGACAAGACATGCACACACGCTGGACACAGGTGACGCAAGCATGCTGCTGCATGGTACATACTTACAGAAACAGTTTTTGCCATGGATTTTTTTTCTATCAGGAACAAAGAAGCATCTTAACAGACTTGTACAACCAACAAAACATTTCTAAGCAAACATTCAAAATAAGACTTTAAGATCTGGTTCAGTTACAACTTAACTGTCACATGGATACACCCGCAGATACTGGGAAACAGCTATTTCTATGAAGTTTTCGATATGACTATATAAGGGGACACACGACAGGGGCCAAAAGAGAATATCCGTGTGACATAGCCACTCAAATAGAAATATCTGTCATGTAGAAAGAAAAAAAATTGGTGGCCCTAAAAGCCAACTTTTTCTAAATAATAGATGACATAAAAACCCATTGCATTCAAAAATTTCTAAATTTGCAAAAAGGGAATGCATAAAGCAACCCAGCACACACCGAGCATACTTTCTAGCCTGCATTCAGATGCACTGTATTGAAGCACCATGTAGATTGCACTTGACAGCACTGTGACAGATGTCAATATCCTTTTTTTTATCAAATTCATATATCTTGTGTCTCAGCATACTTATTTCAGGTGTTCCCTTTACATAAACCTATTTATCAGGTCTGATGTCACCTAATGCAATTTAACGATTGTTCTCCATCTGATTTTTATGGGCATACCTGTGATTGCTCAAACATTCCAAGCATAAACAATACCATACTAATTCTCCAGTTCTCCATTATCCCGAACATTAAAGGCATTTAAGTTGTTTGGTTGTAAAAGGATGGAAATGAAACTTGAATGTGATTGATGCCCGTTTCTTTGACAAATAATCAAGGTCAGTGGCAAGGCATAACCAGGACTGACCAGCATTAGTTCATTTCCAGGGGTCATAACTGTCACGGGCTGGGAAGCGAAGGCCCCCGTGACGTAGCTTCGGGCAATCGCACACCGAAGGCCGGCCCTTTTAGCACACAAGCAACGCACAACACACGCGCACGAGCGGAAGCAAGAGTACGCGTATGCACAAGCACAAGAGAGAGAGAGAGATGCAAAAAGCTTCTTTATAGATACTTGAAAGCAAAGTACATCAAGAGGGGAAGAGAGGGTCCGAATACACGGGGTACTTAGGCCGTAAGGCCTTGTGGGGCACTCTAGAGTGCCAAAGAGGTATATACATCAGAGCAAAAAGGTGAAAAACATGGCGGTCCGGAACACGCTCCCCCGCCTAAGTTGGCGCCGTCCTCGACGCCAATTGTTCATGGTAGCCTTCTACAAGCTTTCGATGCTGAAACATGCTGCTAGCTTTCTCCCAGGTGGCTTCACATTCTGGCAATCCTTTCCACTGCACTAAGTACTTTTTGACTTCCCCTAGATAGTTGTTGGAATGGTTGAGGATGATCTCTGGATCTCTGCCTGGTACACTAACTGTTGAAGGAGCTCGTTGCGGGATCGGAGCACGTTGAGGTATGCTCCGTTGAGGATCTCCTTCATCTTCGTGAAATGGCTTCAGGTTGCATATATGGAATACCGGGTGCACTTGGAAGTTTGTTGGCAAGTCCAGCCGGTACGCCAAGTTTCCCACACGTTTGATAATGGTGAAGGGGCCATCATACTTGCGAATAAGGCCTCGGTGGTGGCCCCGAAAGATAGCTGTGCGGTCAGGAAAGAGCTTGGCCAACACTTTGTCTCCAACTCGAAATTCTGCTGGGCGACGCTTCTCATCTGCCCATTTCTTCATGCGCTTGGTCGCCTTGTTTAGATATGCCTTTGCCAACTCTGTCTGATCTTGCCAGTTCCTGACAAACTGGTATGCATAAGGTGCTTTTCCGCGTCCTCGCGCAGCAAGGGAGTGCGGAGTCTGCGGCTGTTGTCCAGTTGCGACTTCAAATGGACTATGACCGGATGACTCGCTCTTTTGAAGGTTGTAGCAGAATTGAGCCGCATCAAGTAAATCAACCCAATCCCTTTGGTTGGCACTGACAAAGTGCCGCAGGTATTCCTCCAGCATGCCATTTATTCTCTCTGTCTGTCCGTCGGTTTGGGGGTGGAAACTTGTGCTGAAATGCAAGTTCGTCCCCATTAAGCGAAACACTTCTCGCCAAAACTTGCCAGTGAAGCGTGCATCGCGATCACTGACGATGCTCTCTGGAATTCCCCAATGCTTAATTACGTTCCGCACAAATAACTTTGCAGTATCCGCGGCTGAGCAAGTGGCAGGGGCAGGCACGAAGATAGCATACTTCGAGAACCTATCCACAACCACATAAATCGAACTGCAGCCTTGTGCTTTCGGCAAGCTTACAATGAAGTCCATGGTTATGCACTCCCACGGGCGACTAGGCACAGGTAGGGGCTCCAGTAGTCCACCCGGTCTCTGATTGATGGGCTTGTCTTGTTGGCAGATCAAGCAAGTCCGCACATAGGCATCTACGTCATCGCGCATCTGCGGCCAGTAGAATGCACGTTCCAACAATGCTAAGGTCCTCTGTTGTCCTGGGTGACCCGCCCAAGTGGTATCATGGCACTCGTGCATCAAGCGCCTCCTCAAGGTATCTTGTCGCGGAATATATAGACGATCGCCTGCGGCGCGGAGCAAACCATCCTCTAGCCAGAATCTCCGCGTCTTTCCTTCCTTCACCAAAGTGATCAATTGTTGAGCTATTGGGTCACTTTTTGAAGCTTCACGCACTTGTTCGAGAAGATCGCTCGTCGGTTGACTCACACTGTCATCCCAGGTGAGCAAAGCTGCAAGTTCCGCCTTTCGACTCAAGGCGTCGGCCACCACATTGGTCCTGCCTGGTTTATACTCAAGGACCATATCGAATTCTGCCAAGAAATCCTGCCAGCGTGCTTGCCTTGGACTCAGCTTCTTCTGAGTTTGGAAGTAGCTTGTCGCAACATTGTCAGTGCGCACAACGAATTGTGATCCCAAGAGATAGTGTCTCCATGTGCGGAGACAATGCACGACCGCCAACATCTCACGCTCGTGCACCGTGTATCGACGTTCAGCGTCGTTCAACTTCCTGCTTTCAAATGCGATGGGATGTCCTTCTTGGAGCAACACCCCACCAATAGCAAAGTCAGACGCATCGGTCTGCACTTCAAAGGGTTGCCGACAGTCAGGCAACTTTAGCACTGGCTCCTCTGTCAAGGCATGTTTTAACCCATCAAAAGCCTTCTGGCATGCATCAGACCATAGCCATGGTCTGTCTTTCTTCAACAGATCTGTGAGCGAAGCCGCAATCTGTGAGTATCCCTTGATGAAGCGTCGGTAATAATTTGCAAGCCCCAAGAAAGAGCGCAACTCAGGAACCTTAGAGGGCGGCTCCCATGCTTGAATAGCTTCAATCTTCTTGTGGTCCATTTTGAGAGTGCCGCCTCCCACAATATGCCCCAGAAAATGGACTTCCTTCTGGCCGAATAGGCACTTCTCTCGCTTGACATACAATTCGTGGTCCTTCAAAGTCTGAAACACAATCTGAAGGTGCTGAACATGTTGCTCCATCGAGTCGCTATACACCACTATGTCATCCAAATAGACGACGACAAACTTGTCGAGGTGCGGGTAGAAGATCTTATTCATTAGGGTCGAAAAGGTAGCGGGCGCGTTTGTCAAGCCAAAGGGCATGACAAGGAATTCGAACGCCCCATATCGCGTTACACAAGTAGTCTTTGCCTCATCCCCTTCTGCAACTCTCACTTGCCAGTAGCCCGATCTCAAATCCAACTTAGAGAAGACCTTCGCCTTTCCAAGCTGATCAAACAAGTCTGCGATCAAAGGAAGCGGGTACTTGTTCTTCACCGTCATTTTGTTCAGTGCCCTATAGTCGACGCACAACCGCTTCGACCCATCGTGCTTTGCTTGAAAGAGCACGGGCGCTCCAAAGGGAGCTTTGGATGGTTGGATGATTCCTGCTTCGAGCATACCATCCAATTGCCTGCGTAATTCTTGCAGCTCAGGAATTGCCATGCGATAAGGAGCCATTGCGGGTGGCCGTGCCCCTGGTATTAATTCAATCTGATGATCTACCTCACGCCTCGGAGGTAGTTTCTTCGGCATCTCGGCGGGCATAACATCACCGAACTCCTTTAATACTGGCGCTAAAGCCTCTGGGACATCCGCGACTTTTTCTACCTCATCTGTAGCACGGATTGTGACAAGAAAAGTCTCGTCACCACTTTTCATGCCTCTCTTCAACTGGAGCGCAGACACGAAATGCTCACAAGGCTTTCCTGTCATCGCAGTAACCATGCAGGGCTGACTCTCACTCTCAAAGCTGACAACGTTGAGGTGGGGCATCGGCACTGCCCTGTTGCTTCTCAAGAATTCCATCCCGAGGATGACTTTAAAATCATCCATGGGTGCGACTGATAGCGCAATCCTTCCTGACCAGTTGTGGATCCGCACTGGTACATCCCGAGCAACGCCATAGATGGCTTTAGCCTCTGAATTAACCGCTTTCATGCGGCTCTCTTTTTGTTCCCACTGTAATCCCAACCGTTCTGCTTCTTCACGCGAGATGAAATTGTGCGTGGCCCCCGTGTCTACCAATGCCTTGGTAAGTCTTCCGTTGAGCAAAAGTTCCAAATACATCAATTCTTTGCATACCGTCGGTTCCACACTGGTTGTGACCTTTACTGCGTTTATCATCTGCATTGCGCCAACTGTTGGCGCCTCTGCAAGTTGATCATCTTCCTCGCCCTGAACAGCATTCGCAACTCGGGGTGCGCGGTTATCTCCATTCCCTTGACCGCGGTTTCTATTGGGACATGTATCCTGCCAATGATCCCCGTGGCAGATGCGGCAGTCACGGCGACGATAATTACCACCTTGAAAGTTATTCCAATTCTGATTATTATTTTGGCCATCTTGACGGCCATGATTCTGCTGGTTTCCCCGACCAGCATTTTGTCCTTGGTCGTTTCTTCGATTGTCCCTTCGATTGTTGCGATCATTTCCCTGCTGTCTGCCTTGAAATGCAGGGTCATTCCTATCCAGCTCGGCAAGTTTCTCTGCAACCGCAAGCGCCTCAGCTAATGTTGCGGGGTCATGCCGAATAAGTTCTTGGTTTGCCCATCCTTGCAACCCGTTGCCAAAGTAAAACAACCGATCCTCATCATCCATTCTCTCCACTTCCAACATTATCGAAGAGAATGCCTTGACATAGTCATGCACTGACCCTGTCTGTTTTAATGCCAATAACCTTTTGCGGGCCATTTTCTCTTGATTTTTAGGTAGAAAGTAGTCTCGCATTTCCTTCTGGAGGTCTTCCCATGAGACTATAGCAACCAATCCACGTCGAACATCACCTAAGCGACGTCTCCACCAAAGGGTCGCTTCATCCGCAAAGTACATTGTTGCGGTGCGCAGCCTATCAGCGTCCTCTTCTATCCTCGCAGCTTCTAGAAATTGGTCCATCTCGTAGATAAAATTCTCGAGATCCTTTGAGTCCCGCGTGCCTTTATACTTTGCAGGCTCAGGTAGCCTGTAACGTGGTCTCTCCACATATGTCGCAACACCGCCAATCGGGGCAGTTCTCAACTGCCGCTCTAACTGTTCATTCTTTCGTCGAACAACATCCAATTCAGCAGCCATGATGTTGAACCGACCCAACAAATCATCAAATCTGGTGGAAAAGTCCCCCACCGAGTAGTTAAGTTTAGTGGCAAGACTTTCCACCGAGTCTTCCACTCCCTCTACTGCTGTCTTGATCTCTGCATTGAGATCTCTGAAAGCAACACAAGTTCCATTAACCAACTTCTCCATGTTGGTCACTGACCCAGTCAGCTCCGCCACATCGCGCGAGATGGCTGACACCCGATCATCGGCCATGAAGTCTTCTTCAGCAGGAACCATACTGCTTGAAGGAGTCATGGCAATCTTCTTCGGCGCCATTGTCACTCCCAATGTCGACAAGGCTCTGATACCAACTTGTCACGGGCTGGGAAGCGAAGGCCCCCGTGACGTAGCTTCGGGCAATCGCACACCGAAGGCCGGCCCTTTTAGCACACAAGCAACGCACAACACACGCGCACGAGCGGAAGCAAGAGTACGCGTATGCACAAGCACAAGAGAGAGAGAGAGATGCAAAAAGCTTCTTTATAGATACTTGAAAGCAAAGTACATCAAGAGGGGAAGAGAGGGTCCGAATACACGGGGTACTTAGGCCGTAAGGCCTTGTGGGGCACTCTAGAGTGCCAAAGAGGTATATACATCAGAGCAAAAAGGTGAAAAACATGGCGGTCCGGAACAATAACTATGCTCGTTAAAAACTATGCAACACGTGCCACAAGGTGAACATTTGTAGTCTCTCTCAGAAAAAAAAACAGAACATTTGTAGATGTCCCATGAGCTCAAAGCCAATTCAGATGGCACCTTCCACCTCAAACAACAGGGCAACAACACCACACATACGCTACACATGGCACTTGTTTAGGGTGGCCTAAAATGCAGTATTGAAAAAGCTGTGAACAAGACCTACTTGGGGACATGGGATGAGTGGAACGTGCATATGTGATCCCTCAGTATTTCCTTTTGTCAACGACTCCACGTTAGACGACTACAAGAGTTTCTCTTGCTCACCAAACACCTTAAAATGATCCCATGAACATATCACACATCAACCCATTTTGATTCACAGGATGTTTTTTTTTTGTTTTTTCTTTCAAAGAAGTATGTTTTGAGATGTTCAATCCCCCCTGGAAATGACTTGAACCTTAATCACTGCAGCAAATTACCGGAAAGAATATCAAATATTTTCATATATTTTCAAGCTATATATGGTTATAGAAGATGTTCAAGAAATAAATGGGACAAGTTCTATAGCTGGAATAAAAAATGAAACAGATTTATAACTGAAGAATTAACCAAACAAAAAAGAAGGTATACTTCTACAGCGGATATACAAGGGCGTTAGTGACAATGAAACAGTAAACTAGGAAGACCAGTAAAGGATACTGAAAGAAAAATGTCAGCATATTCGTGACTTCAGGAACTTGGAGAACCTGATCAAACGTATGTCACATGGATAGGGTTGTAGATATCAAGGTACAACCATTTTTGTGAAAGTTTTCAAACAGATAATATACAAAGAGGCATAGTACAGGAGGAAAAGTGGATTATCTGTGTGACAAAGAACCAAACTGTTCACTGATACAAGGTAAAGACAGAAGAAGTAACAATATGGGAACATTACAACCACCTTATCATGAAATTCCAAAAGAAATAAAACAAGGGAAGCAGATACCTGATATTTGATATTCAGTCCATTACACCCTTGAAATGTTGCTCCATGAAATGTGGAAAGGATAAATGAATCAATCAGTGAAAACTTTTCTTCAGCCAACCACCACTCTGAAAATATTCTTAAAGGAATACCGCCTATTCATCCATCCAGAAAACAAGCAAGAACTTTAAATGAGTATATTTAACAATAGCTTCTAACTACATTTACAGAAAAGTGGGGAGACATGGAAAAATCTATTATACATCTTGACATTGGAAGGATCACTGCATATGCAGCAAAACATCAAAGTTTGTGAATTCACTTTTACAGTTTGTAGTTGAAATAAGCCAGACAACGATGTTCAGGAAAAATAGCTCAGGAATTATTCAGCATGGACACATGAATTAAGGTAAAGAAAGAAGGAATGACCAGATGCACTCCTCTTTTGGTTGAAGATAACTGGCTAACCATCCACTCCTTTCCTATGTACAAAATCTAGGATTTCTCATAAATGAAAAAGAGAATAGCATTCAACATATCCATTAGTTGCATTTTATTGCCTTCTTACCTTGGTCTTTAGCTGCACAGTACTGGACTAAATTCCACACTAGACAGCCTAATTGTTTTGTTTGAAGAAAACCAATAATTTCATATCATGATGGTGCCACCATATGAAAAAAGAACACCAATATAGACAAATAAAATAAAGTACTCATGCAGGGCAACAAAAAACAACATACCTAGCTCTTCTTTTTCACAGTATATGTCATCCTATGAAAGGGAAAAGGCAAAGAATACCCTTAAGGAGATAACAAACCAAACAGAAAAGGATAAACATAAGCATATACTGGTACATTCTAACACCCTCCCTCCAGCTGGGCCAAAATGTTTCTCATTCCCAACATGCACAAGACTTTCAAGAATCCTTATTGACCCATGACTTTAGCAAATGTATCCACTAAACAGGTTTTGCAGTGTCACATGCACATTTTGAACCCATTATCTTTAAAATTCCCATACATGAACTTTGTCATCTGAATGTGTTTTGCCTACTATTAGTATTAATGATTGTTGGCAACATGATGTTAAAATATAACTATATATATAAATATATAAATGTATACAGTTATGTAGTAGGAAATTCCCATGAGGGGCATTTTGTTACCCTTGTAATAGTTTGTTCACTAGGGACACATTTGACTTTTTGTTTTATTATTATTTTTTTATTTTTAATATTGTTATCTTTATTTAGTATAGGGGCTCCTCAAGGCCATTTCAAAGTGTATATATAGGGGTTTGTACCCGCTCCTTTTATAATGCTTTTCTTAAGCATTTGTTAGAAAATAAAGACATTTTTTATATTGTTGGTGTTCTATTTATTGGCCTTTAGTATCCATTGTATGCACTTTTGTGCTTGTACTAGTCAGGAGTAAAGAATTTAATAGTGCTATAAAAATTATCGTCAAGAGATGATGGGGTCTTGTGCCCTTGCCATATGTTTTTTGTAATTTGGCTTAACTATATGTCATAGTTGGCAAACTCGGTGAGTCAACTCGTGACTCGCCCAAGTTGTCTCAGATTGGGTCCTAACCAAGTTGAAAAAGTATAAAACTCAGTTTAAGACTGAAGTTGGCCAAGTCCAAACATTGACTCCACCAAGTCAACTAAGATTCGGGCGAATTGATCATTGACTCACCCAAGTCTTACTTTGAGATATAGCTTAAAGTTAAAGGTCTTGTTTCACATTAAAACCATTAAATAAAGCAGTTAAGGCTTTCAACTTCCCAAAACTGATTTTAGAAAACGTTTTAACACTTTCCAATCAAGGATTCCTTTAAAAAGGTTTTCTATTCTTGGTGTTGGTACTTGGTGGATGAAAGGCAACTTTATTAGCATTCAATATGGCACATGCCCATGCATGCGCACGAGAGAGAGAAAGAGAGAGAGAGTAACCAATTAAATGATAATATATAATACATTTTAAATACTATTACTCTCATGTGGTTAACTATCTTCATTCCTGACTAGTACCTACACTTAATATCAACATATAAACAAATAAAGTTTAAATATCCATGAAATTAACTACATGTAATTGAATACATTCAGAAAAATAAGTAAATTAAAACAAACAAATATGCAGATCAGTATACACGTACAAAATTTATTCTTAGTCCAAGAAGGCATGGAAGGCTACATTTTTGGCCCACAAGGTTCTTAGGAATTTCTCTGAGAATGGAGCTCATTGAAAGAACTGAACAATTCGGTTTTGATTCTCATCCACAAGGTGCCTGGGGCTTTGGACATCTCTGTCTTTTCAAGCTGATTCCATTGTTGGGACAACGTATAAGATTTTGGTGAAGAACTTGCCTGATATGTTGAAGAATGTACTGGGATCCTTAATTTCCTACAGTCAGCACGCCTTAATTCTGGAGCAGACAATTCAGAATGGCGTAGGATCATTAGGAATGAAGTCATTCACTTTGCACAGGCTAAGAAAGAACAAGATTCTTGCTTAGGATCAAGCTGCAAAAGTCCTTTGACTCTACAAGTGAGGGGCTTCTTTTTTTTATTTAAAGACTATGGATTTCGGTGCAGAGCCAAAGATAACTCTGCCTGAAAGGGGTGTTAGGTAAAGGATCACTGTTGCTCTTTAATATTGCTGGAGAAGGCCTTTCTTTCTTTTTCTGTGAAACGCTACTTCAATTGAATTTTCTGTAAGGCTCAATCCTTACACAGGTTTACCATCCGTATCATCTTGTGCTTGCTAACAATATTTTGGTGTCTAGAGGGACCTCTAGAAACATGACTGGCATTTAGGACCTCCATGGAAGTTTCAAGGTTCAACATCAATGAGAGGTATAAAGACATGCCCAATGCAACTCACTGCCATTTTAACTTATCATTCATGTTGGATGCTAGTAGGCCATA
This sequence comes from Nuphar pumila, assembly GCF_984573655.1. NCBI lineage: Eukaryota > Viridiplantae > Streptophyta > Magnoliopsida > Nymphaeales > Nymphaeaceae > Nuphar > Nuphar pumila. The sequence goes on along the minus strand of NC_143263.1, from coordinate 8,063,216 downwards.
CTCATCTCTCATCGAATTTTTTTCTTTGCAATATATATAAGAGGTAAGTATGGCCTAGCATTCAACCAGAATGATAAGTTACAATGGCCAGTACACCGGTCATGTCTTTATGCTAAGGTTGTTTAAGGAGGTACAATCAAGACTTAATGGAGTTTCAATGAGGATATACACCCTTGGTGGCAGAAGTAAATTTTTCTGGCAGGGGAGGCTACTAGTATTAAACATGCACTACAAAAAAGTAGCCATGCTTTTGTGATGCCGAAAAGCATGGAGAGAAGATGAGACTATTTAGATCCATCTTGTGGGATAAGAACTGGGGTACCAAGAAGCCAATTCTAATCTCTTGGAGGCAAGTCACTTTTGCCTACGAGATTTGAAGGTTTGAGCATTAAAGATCTACATTGATGAAGTAAGTTCTCCCTTCAAAGTAGTGATGACTGGTTTTCACAGGGCGTATGGCTGGTTCACAACCTTTATAACAAATCTACTTTTTAGTATAAATAACACAAAATATAAAAAAAGGTTGTACTCATTAGGTACATAATTTCTATTTATTTTCCATTAATGTTTTATTTTAAATAGGATCGGTTGTTTAGATGTACTGTTTATTATTTGTCTTTAATTAACAACATGCTCCAATTTCTACAAATAAAGGTGGAACCATGGAAGTATAGGCTGAATGGTCGGCCATGAGAATGGCTAGTGACTAAAGTTGAATAACAGTTTAGACTTCAGTGCATGGAAGGGGTTGAAGAAAAAATCCCTTAAAATTTTCAAGAACAAGGTGAGAGGTTATGCTTGGGGGGAACTTATGGCCTCAATCTGGTTGACCACTGGGCGATGGAATGCCTGTTCAAAGTTTTTTTTCCTCTTTCCACGTTCTGTTGAGATTTAGAAATCACAAGGTGAAGGGTTGCTAGTTGGGAAATGGTTGCTGAGATGTGCCAATGCATAGACCTTCAAATTCACAGGTTGATAATAAGAAAGCTCAATGAAGTAGCTAAGCAGTAGTACGTGGAGTTGTGGAGGACTATCTGATGTGGCAAGGATCCCATTTGGATATGTGTGCACACCCAATAGGAATAACACTTCAATCAGACAGAGTATTTGACTAACCAAAAGTAACTAATATAGATAAAGTACTTGACAAACTTCATAATATTCAGTTTACACAAGATGACCAGGAAGAAATTTATCTGGTGGTTTTCCATGAGGTAGACTACGTTAAACTGAAAAAGAAAAAGAAGATATTCTTGCAAGCAAGAAAGCAATAAGATTGTACCATCGCGAGCGAGCTGTTCTGACAATTGCTCACCGAAGGCACCATCCAAAACTAATTTCCTGGATAGAAGGGTCCTAACACGGCCTTCATTTCCAAGAAAACGTCCAACAATTGAGATCATTTCCTGTGATAGACAGATTTCTGAAACATCTGCTGGAACAATTAAATCATTCCCCCCAATACACATTTCAAGATCAAGAAGTAGCCCCCCTGGATGACAAGGTAAATCAGAGAGAATCGCTTGAATTTTGCCGCAAAGATTGTCCAACTCACACGTACTAACATCAGTTGGCCTTACCTATTCACAAGTAGAATGGATAAAAATGTTTGAAAAATATCTGCACAAAAATTAAAGGCATATGCGGGTGCTTGCACATATTAAAAAATTAAGAGCATATACCTCCAATTCAAGATGATTTCCAAAACGTGTTTTCAGATGCTGTGGGCTTCCGATGCATTGAAGCCTACCCCCGACCTTGAAAGATTAAGTACCAGTATAGGATAACATCAACAACAGCTAAGAATAAAAAAATCAGTTAAAATTTTACCATTATCCAATTCAAATTTTACCATAATCCCAATTCTTGTACAAAGAGCTTGAGCTTCATTCATGCTATGAGTTGTCAGGATAACAGCTGTCTTTCCTTGTCGTGTTGATAAATGAGAAATGACATCCCACATGAACCGCTTGGCAATTGGATCCATGCCTGTACACCAATGAATACAAGAAAGCTGATTGCCAATAGCAGGAAGAAATATTTTGGACATGAAATAACAGTATCATAAATATTTGTTTCTAGATGTACTTTGTTCGCTACAGGTTTAGATATAAAATAATTTCTTTTTTCAATTTAATGAAAAACTAAACGTCAAGAAAGTGGGATCAACACAAGGATGCAAGAAACATATTAGACATTTGACAAAGGAAACACTTTAAAGAAAATAAAAAATAGCTGCGAAAACAAGACATGGTTGACCATGGGAACATCATAGCGTAATATGCCTCTGCAATGGCAGAAAACTGATCCAACGCCCTATGATCAGTCAAATAACTGTACTGTACAGACCCCTTAGATGTGTTAAGGTATAGGGAGTTTACCACATGATACATCCAAATATGGGAGATACACCCCGTGACTGGAAACTTGATTTTTCTATTCCTTTGCTTAACATATATTTTCTACAAATTCTGACAATTTAGGCAAGATGTTTTTAGTCTATGAGGATCGTCTAGTCCCAATTTCAAGTTCTGTTTAGGGTTGAGTTTCTCCTTTTTACTCCACAGTAGATACAAATCCTGTCTATATTCCTAATATAATTTATCTGAATTCAAATTGATTCCTTTATTGTTTTGTCCAGCTGAAATGACATTTTCAGTGCAGGCTGATATCTGTCAAAGGTTTCTGCTGAAAATTATGTCAATAAGCATAAAGTCGGGCTGTATATATTATGTAAATTTTACATGCACATATTTCTGCATCATCAGACTACCTCTTCTAAAGAAACTTGACTGAAATACTTGCTCCAGTAATTACAGCAAAGCCAATTTAACGCTTATTGCCTTCTTTGTGTTCATAGGCTCCACTTCTGTCTAGATTTCAAACATAGGGTTTATAAAGTTCTTTCACCAATCAGGAAAATGATACTTGTATGAGAAAAAAACAACAGTATTTACCATCTACAGTTGTCACATAATCAGATTTTATCTATCATTACTTTCTAGAAAAAATTAGTAGATTATAAAAAACATTAAAACAGAAAAGGAAACACTTAGAGAAAAGGACCACCCAAATCAGTTAAAATGTGTAAGAACCAAAGAAATAAAAGCTATGAGATTTGGAAACTGATGACAGAATAAACCTGCTGATGGTTCATCTAGTATAACTATAGGAGGATCACCGATCATGGCAATAGCAACAGACAGCTTTCTCTTGTTTCCTCCACTTAGAAAACTGGATGGTTTGCTAGAATGTTTCCAAAGATCAAACTCCGTCAACTTCTCCTCAACAACCTATTATATGCAACTATAAATAATAATCCATTCATACAATGGCTACTAAATGAATAGAACATGAAAAAACATCCAAATACAAGGACTAAACTAAATGAGAGAGTCCTTACAGCATTTATTATATTGCTAGGAACACCTTTGATTCTTGCATAAAGTTCGAGATGCTCTTGAACAGTGAGAAGTTCCAACAATGCATCAAATTGGGGGCAGTACCCAACCTTATAAGAAACCATACAATAATAAATTAATTAGTTTGTGGTGTCATCATCTTGTGAGAACTGGACACAAAATTATAAAATTGATGAAACCTATTTCCTACATTTTGACGTGCAGCTTTGGGGTTTACACAAATGTCAATGCCAAAAATATATGCTGTTCCATCAGTTGGGCATTCTTCACCTACATGACAAAAGATGAACTGTGAAACAGTCACCACAATTCAAAAATCACACAAATAAACAATATCATTTGTACATTCTTCCTTTTCATTTCCACATAAGAAACACATTGAAGGGAAATTGAATATCAAGGAGTTATTATTGTATTCAGGATAAGATCCAGAAAATCCACTATTCTTAGAAAAGAAAAGCACCTATCCATGAATGAAGGTCAAGTTCCTTGAATTTACTATAGCTCGAAGCTGGCTTCTATAAATGATTTGATAATTGAGAAATGACAAAAGGAAAATGGCAATGTTTATCTTAAAGTGGAGGCATGTTGCATGTAGGAGAAGTGCAGACAAGTCTCTAGAATTGCAAGAAAGCTTATTTAAAGACCCAAACATACCTCCAAATGAGAAGGATGTCATGGTTTCCTTAATGTTTAATATACGTGTACACTTGAAATTATAGTCCTAGGAAGATGATGAATCAGTACATATATTGGAAAACATATTACAGAGACAAGCAGAAGTCCTGCTCAATGGCGAGACATTTCATTGTTGATGCCACCTACGATTGAAGCCTAGGGCTGCTCCATGGAATGACAATAGGGTTCATCTTTCCTATCACCCATCAAGAGTACTCCAAATACTAACATACAAAATTGGCCAAAACAGCCTATAACCGCCTGCTAATAGAGTGCTTTTGGACTGAAGTTAGCCTAAGCCAATGTTGTAGATGGTATATCATGTTGAATGACACTCCCTCCCATGGATTGTAAAAATGGGGAATTGTTGCGTGTCATATGAGATGACGCTATACCATATGATATAATCATCATATTGTTAAAATATGTAATCTTTGTACATATATATATATATATCTATCTATCTATCTATCTATCTATATATATATATATATATATATATATAAACCGAAATACCCATCAGGGGTATTTCAGTCTTTTCATTGGATAGGCGTCAGCCCATTAGGGGATGACATTTTATTTCTTTTTGTATTTTCGTTTTAGTGTTTTTATTTATTTTTTGGACTTTTGCATTTTGTCATAAAAGGGACAGCTCATGTAGCTGCCCCAAAGGTCACAAATGTGACAGTTGGGTGCAGCCCCAACAACTACATGGGGCTGCTCCCTTTGGCCTTCTCTTGTATTATAAATAGGCCCTTTTGGACTTGTATTCTAATAACTCATTTTTTAAGTGTCTATATGCAATAACAAATTTGTTAGACCCTTCTGTGGGTGGTTTGATGATTCAATCAAGTATTCTACTTGATTGAAAGTGTGTTCTTGCATGTGTATTGGATTCAATCCACTTCATTACATGGTATCAGAGCTTTGGTGGTCCAAAAGCAATTTTTAGAGGAAAGATCGTGACAATATCAAGAGGAGGATCGTGAGTTTAGCGGATACAACAATTCGTAGATTGTTTCATCGAGAAGCGTGTCATCTCTCAAGCAAGTCTTGTATTACATTTATTTATTTTTCTCTTCTCCCCACTCTCTTTCTCTAACCTTTCTATTCGCATTGTAAAGAAATAGAGAATGAGAGGGAAGTAATAGTCTACATTCCCATACGCCTAAACGATACAAACTATGTGATGTGAGCATCCATAGTAAAACACAAAATATGAGAAAAGAGACTATGGGGTTTGGTGGACGGTAACAAAAAAGAGCCTAAGCTCATTCTTACAAAAATTGAGAATGAGAAGGAGGTAGCTCTTTAAGGAGAGGAAATGGGCAAAGCCGTTTCCGACTATAAGAAGAAATGGAAAGAGTGGAGTATGGGTCATTTCAAAATAATTGAATGACTCATCAATAGTGTGGACATCCACAAATGTTCTAACTTAGCGAAATTTGAGTTCGCTAGTGATGCGTGAAAATATCTTAAAGACATATATAGTCTTAAAGATATTGCATACATATGCAATGTTCAAAACAAGGTGAGAGTCATGACTCAAGGATAGATGAGCATTAGGAAATACAACAATGCTCCCTCTCTTCTTTGAGATGAATTGGCTTTTCTTGAGCAAAAATGACATTACCCCCAAGACGTAGAACTCCGTGAAAATCAAATTAAAATAGAGCATTTCTATCAATTTATTAATGGGCTTAGACCCAAATTTGAAGGTACCAAGTCGGCACTCCTTCACAGAGGAGGTATTCTTTCCATAGTAGAAACTCTTGAAGAATTGACTATAGAGGAAAATAGATTGAGAAAGCCTTCCGTTGTAAAAGATAAAGAATTCGTGCTTGCCATGTCAAAGCCCGGTAATCATACTAGAAGCTACAAACCTCCTCATTTTGTAAAAAATGAGAATGGGAGAAACCCCAACAACGATGAAAGGAATGACAAGAGGGGTGATTATGAATACAAAAAAGGTGAAAAGATAATTTGTTATCATTGTTATGAACCGGGACATATCAAGCCTTTTTGTCCCAAAAGAAAGAAGGATGATCATAAAAAAGACAAAAGAGTTGCTTCGGTTGAAAGAAGTGATATAGACGACTCCAAATGCATTAGCTCGCTCTCTTTGGCCCAACTAATAGAGGTGCTACAACACATGCTTAAAGCTCAAGCTTCATTTTTTTCGGGAGCGGCCATATCTACAAGTGGAGACCATGGTAAGACCTCTTGGATCCTTGACTCCGGTACTTCTTTTCATATGACACCAAATGAGTCAATATTGTCCGAATGTAAGTTTAACCCAAATGATTCATATGTTTCAGTTGCCGATGGAACATCCTTGAAAATCAAAAGTTTTAGGATTTTTCAAAAACATCAAATCCTTCATATACCAAATATTATAGCACCAAAATTAAATTTAAATCTTTTATCCGTTTCTCAAATTACGAACCATGATTGCAAAATATTGTTTTCATCTAATGATTGTCTAATACAGGATCTCTAGTCCGGAAAACCGATTGGGCGAGGCCATAGAAGAAGAGATCTTTATGTCGTGGTCAATCTTGAGTTACCAAAACAACTGTTTTGTAATTTTGTGAAAAAGAAAGACATAAAAATTTGGCACAAAAGACTAGGACATCCTAATGTGACCAAATTACACTTGTATCCATTTCGTTCAAATTATAAAGAAAGAGATTTTGTGTGTAAAGATTGCATTCATGGCAAAATGAAGTCTTTGCCCTTTGGACCAAGACATTTTATAACTAAGAATCCATTTGAGTTAGTACATTCAGATGTATGGGGACCGACTCCAGTCGTATCCAAAGGAGGGGTATCCTATTATGTTGTGTTTGTAGATGACTATAGTAAACATTCTTGGATATTTTTTCTAAAACAAAAATCGAAAGTATTTGAGTGTTTTAAAACATTTCATTATTATATTAAGAATTAATTTAAAACTAATATTAAAATCTTTAGAACCGATAACGGGGGATAATTTGTGTCAAAAGAATTTGAAAATTATCTTGGCCTAAATGAGATTTTTCACTTGTTTAAACTGCTAAGCATGATAGAATTGCTTGTTATGCAATTGCTTACAGTTTGTAATTTACGCACTACCTATATCTTGTGATTAATATAACTGTTGTCGTGAAATTGCTTATATCTTATGATGGATGAACTGTTTATTTTGTGTTGGTTGACGGCTTATTGTTCGCATAACCAATTGCTTATATTAGGGAAAATTGCTAAGTCGCTTAACTCAATTGCTTATACTAGAGATACTTGTTCATTTGTATAATTTAATGCTCATTGCTAGAGATAGCTCACTTGCTTGAAGTAAATCATCTAATCATGCTAGTTATAGCGTATTCCTTGTTAAGATTGCTTATTTCAGTTTCACATTGTCTCACTTGTGCACCTACCAGTTTTTCGTGAAACTGACCCATTTTATGGGCACAGGTCATGATTAAGTCTGTACGGACTGTGATGACATGATGAAATCAAGATGAGACTCTTTCCCTGACGTTTCGCTCCTGAGGACACTTCGGTAAATTTGCATAAATGCTTTCTTGAAAACTCCTCCTTTGTACAAGTCTTAAATTATTAAAAAGTGCATTTCAGAATCTATTTGGTTTATTAAATGTACAAAGTTTCAAATCTGTTGCGAAAGAAAGTTTACGCTGTAATGCGCCCATGGTCCATTGAATTGCTATTTCAAATACCATTTTCCGCTTAATTACTATTTAAAAACTCTGATAAACGAGTGAATACAAAGCTTTTGAACTTTTCATAAAAAGTTACAAGTCCTGAATTTTGTGGAATTACAAAACTTGTAGAGAGCATGTTTAGACACTAATTGCGTAAGCATGATGTGCTACATACTTCACAGAATTGCAAATACAAGTTATGCACACACACCACACGTAGTTGTAGATATCTAGGAGTGCTATGGTTGCCTATATGTTTAATTGATTTGAGTGCAAGATATACTAAAAATGTGATACTTACGCTAAGTATCAAAAATAGCTATAAGCCAATGTACATTGAATGCAATGCAATGCGAAATGCAAATCCGGTAAATGCCCATGGTAAGTACGTGGTGCAAATGCATCACCCAATAAATTTATTTTTATTGTATGCAACACTTTTCTGCTCACACACCACTTAGTTGTGGATATCTAGGATTGTTGTGATTGTTGTTCGAAGATCATGCTGCGGATGATTTGAATGTATGAGAATAAAAGTGATTTTCTTGTCGTAGTTCGGAGATCATGCACGTCATGATTTTAGATAGCGGAATATGGAGTGTGTTTGTTGCATGTACATGTTTGAGCATGCATTTGTGTGAATGAATGTTGCATAAATTTATGTGTTTGACATGACCATATTGAAAGCTAGTGTGAAGTAATAATTGTGTAATCATGCACGAAAACATGAGCGATAGAATCATGTTCATAATAAGATTATGCAAATACCATTATGCATGAACTGATACGTCCTGTGCTCTCATGAACGAACCATGAATTGTCTCAATGCTATATATATATATATGAGACACATTATGCATGAAATACTAGTTTTGCATATTGATTCATGTGGTGAAACAATGCATATATGACTTGAATCCTGTATACATAACTCGAACAACGTAGGAGTTACATATGTTGATGTTTAATTGCTTCGTATTATGAAATGTGCATGTTCACGTATGCATGCATAAAACTCATGTTTTGTTTACGTATGTTTCGATGTTCAATTTACGAAATGCAATATTCTTTTAGGCGATGATATGATGTGTAGGATAATATGCTTCTTTATATGATTTAAATGCCACGTGATATGAAATTATGAATACATGCGATAAATGTTTAAGTTCAATAGTGAACTATGGTTCATGAAACCTTATTGGTTAAATGTGTGAATTTATAATTTAAGTGTCATATGAAGTGATATATGATGTGGTGCATATTGATTGTATACATGCTTGTACCCGTGTTGGTGGCTATCGACCCTAAGAGTGGTCAATTGTATTGATGCATGTGATAAAGTCAGGGGTTCCGGGTGTTCAAAACTTTCGTCTGAACATTGATCAACAACTAGTTTGGGCTCAACACTTGGATATACTAGTTCAAGGCCACACTGCTGCAGTTGTTGAATGGGGCACGCTTCCGAACGACGTCCCTTTGGAACAAAGGGAAAGCCCCTGCCTCGCTGGGGAAAACCTCCCTTCCGAGCAATGGTTGCAACAAGGGGGATTCATAGGGACAAGGCCTCGCTGGTTGATGCGCTCGACGTAGGTATGTCTGAAGCGTGGAAGTCGCGTGCGCAGAAACGCGCGGTGCACGGGATGGCCGACGCAGCAAAGGAGGCTTGCTGCGCACTGGGGTGCGCGGCATGACATTTTCGTTGGTGAGGCATGCGGTAACAGTGCGAGAACAGGGAGGAGCCTGCACGTTAAGGCGTGCAGTATGGGAGCTCGCGGTGGAGCGTGAGCGGTTGCACGGGGCGCAGAGGGGAGTCTGCGTGGGAGCGGAAAGGATCAGTGCGATTGGGCGTAGAGGTTACCAACCAGGTTGCTGAGGCGCGCAGTGAGACGCTCGGAGGGGTACAATGTGAGACAGCGAACAGGGGGGCGCACGGGGGTACGTGGTGTTGTGCGGGATGCGGGAAGGCCTGTGGGGGAGCAGCTTGCTCGTGAGATGCACGACGACAGGGTGGAGGTACGCAAAGCAGCTTGCGTCCATGGGAGGTTGGGAGAACCGCGCCCAAGCCCAAGGCCCTTACAACAAGTTTGCTGTGAAGGGGGTGCCGACCCAAGAGAGGAGGCCGGAGAAGGTGACGAGACAAGTAGGTCCAGCAAGAGGAAGCAGAGCAAAGAGGAGCGAGAGAGAGAGGGGGGGAAGCAAACAAATATTTCTTTTCATATTCCACTCTATTACAACGGGGGAGGCTTTATAGGTCTAGCATGAGCGGTCCCCATAGCTGGGGTGCCAAAAAGGAAAAAGGAAAAGACAAAAGGAAATTCCAACAGTTTCCTGACATGCGTGCACTTGCAGGCATCGTACCCTGGCGCCGGATCGTGCGCTAGTGGTTGGCCACTAGGCCCTGCAGCGTGCCTACCGCAGGGAGGTGGTGTGTCAGACGTACGGGCATGGCCTCCTACCACGCCTAGCATATTCTTTGTGCCAACCGTGCGCTGAGGTGCGCGGCGTGAGTGTTGCCAGTTCACGTGGGAGTGTATCAACCCCACCATGGCTTGCCCTCAAGACAAAAATCTCGAATAGTCCCGTCGGAGCTCATTCTCCCAGATCCAACTCGCCAACTTGGTGCCTCCGCTGTCCCATTTGATCAAGTGCTTCTTTACCAATAGTCCTTCGCGTCATAGCCTTTTAGTCTTGAGGATCTTTGTGGGTATTGGGGTGTCGTCCTCTGGTGGAACCTCGATGGTTGATAGCGGGGTTCTAAAAAAAGGCTTCAACCTTGAGACATGGAAAACCGGGTGGATCTTAGCCTCTTGAGGCAACTCAAGGAGGCAGGCCACCTTGCCAATTCTCCTCCCAATACGAAACAGGCCGTAATACCTTGAAAGCAGCTTAGTGTAGGGTTGCCCGAAAAGTGTTTTCTGTCCTCTTTGAACTCGCTTTAGCCATACCCAGTCACCTTCCTCAAAGGTTGAAGCCCGAAAAGTTTCGATCGAGTCGTCCCTTGTCGTAGATCTGCTTCATCCGCTGGTGTGCTTAGGCAATGTTGGCCTTGAGGATGGTTCAGACTTCATCTCGGGTTCGGAGCTTTCGGTCGACTTCTAATGAGTGAGCACTCCCATGCTCGTATGAGATGATGGAGGGTATCCATATAATGCTTCAAACGATGTGATGCCGATGGCGGATTGAAAACTGGTATTGTATGCATATTCTGCTCATATGAGATAGGCGACCCACTGTGAGGGTCGATCGCTAGTAAAACACCGCAGATAAGTGGCAAGGATATGGTTTACTACTGTTTGTCCATCCGTTTGAGGATGATTGAAAGTTCTAAACCTGAGCCGAGTGCCATTTCTCTGAAAGTATTATTCCCATAACTGATTCAGGAAGAGCGGATCACGATCGTTCACTATGCTTTTGGGTAGACCATGTAGCTTGACCACGCTTTCTAAGAACGCGTCCAATACTTTGTGAGTGGTGTAACTTTTTGGAAGGGCCACAAAGTGCACATATTTAGTAAATCGATCTACTATGATGAAGATCGACTCCTTCTGTCTGGACGGTGGTAGAGCTTCAATAAAATCCATGGATATATCTTGGAATAGGCAAGGGTTGAAGCAACCCTGGGGTCTGATTCACTCATACTTGTTGGCTTGACAAACTGGGCACTCTCTTAAACTTCGCAAGATTTGCACAAATTTTTAACTCAACATTATTCATGAACCATGCTAAAATTTTAACATGCTCACTTTCTCAATCTTCCATTTTCGAGAAGTCAAGAATAACTTTCTCTTTTTCTTCTTCATTCAATGCTTTTTCCTCATTGCCTTCAAACTTGGTTAACTTCAATTGTGGTTCCAGAATGGTTCCACACACGTAACCCCAAAGTTTTTGTTACCTTTGAGGTTATTTTCCATAGCGGCCACCCACATACGATAATTGGCCCCATCTAACTTAAATGAGAGGTCAATTTTGGCGTCCTTGTTGGCCATTTAGAGAAAAAGAGTTTAAAAGCAAAAGAGATGAGAGATATTACTTGACAAGAGAGGATCCGATGAAGCTTTAACAACCAAGGCTCTGATACCATGTAATGAAGTGCCGAATAAGAGGAGCGATATCTCCAAGAGCAAACAAGAGAGCACGCACATACGCAAATAGTCACTAATGGGCAAGATTACAACAAAAACCACAAAAGTGGCAAAACACCCAAAAGAAGAGAAAAAATATATTTCACTCAAGAAGGCTTCAAAGAAGCATGCTTTACAATGGGGGAAAACCCCTTTATTTATAGACAAAAGAGGAGGCCTTGGAAGGGCTCCTAGAGGGACGTTGGAGCCCTTCCAACGGTCATAAATATGACCATTGGATGCTCCAACATCCTTCTAGGGGGCCCTTTCCAAGGTGAAAAAGAAAAAGAATAAGAAAAGAAAAAAGAAAAAGGGAAAAAAGAAGAAAAGAGAAAAAGAAAAGGAAAAATACAAGTTGCATGAAAATGTAAAAGGACTATTTTACCCCTAGTGAGTATTTACAAAAGAAGTATATATTTATATAGGTAGATAGACACATAGACATATATATGTGTATGTGTCATAATCTATATATATAGATATATATGTATAACATATTTTAACAGCCAGTTCACGTGGGAGTGTATCACATGTATCACAATAGTGTTCACTGGATATGGTACCCGTTGAAGAACTGTTCCCAAAGGATTCTCTGTGAGGGTGTGCATGACTAGATTAAGTAATCTGGTTAGAACGGTAAGTCTATGTGAGAAAGTGCATTGTCTAAGAGCCGGTAGCCCGCGAAGACGATATATTCCTGTGAAGAAGTGCATTGTTCAAGACCAGGCAGACCATCCGTCTAGTATGGTAACTCCTTGTGTGGTTGTACATTTTTCAGACCAGGCGATTCAGCATGGATCTTATGAATATTTATATGATTAAATAAAATATTATGATGAATTGTGATAATCTTCTGAGTTGATTGAGATATCCAGTTATGAATCTATATATTTAGATTTTCTGTTGTTGCATGATTATATATTTAACTTAGATGTGAGAATCAGATCCTTATTGATTTTAGATCTTAATATGATGTTATGATTGTGACGCTTATGTTAACGTATAGGTAAATGACACATCATACCTACAAATGACTAGCTTTGACTTATTAGGTGAATGATACATCACGCCTACATAGTTTTATTGCAAATGATTGCATTATAATTGTCTGAGTAAATATATCATACCTATGTATCATGATTGTTGTGTATCATGAATATCTAACTAAATTACTTAGAAAGTATGTGCATGTGTTTCATGCTGGAATGGTCAAATGTGATTGGACTTATTGTTTATAAGAATTATAAATGCATATGAAAATAATGCAATGATCTTAGATGCATATATAAATTTATGCGATGACTTGTATGACTTGAATGTATATAGATTATGCTTTATTATGTGAGTTAAGGTTGAATAGAATATTAAGTGATGAAATGTTTTTCAATGTTTTATGTTCGAATGCTTAAAATAAATGACTTATAGGACGTTGTTCCCTTGTCTATCACTTGACGATTGATGAATAATATATCATGTCTTTACCTTTAAATGTTTGATATGTTTTATTTAAGTTTGAGTTTGGGTTGCTTTACTAGACTTTAGCGAGTCTGACCCCGTTTTATGGAGGACAGGTAATGCAGGTAAAGATGACGAGCAGTTGGAGCGAAGGACTGGTCAAGCTGCATCCTCGAGGGTCCACTCCTACCTTGCGATCTTGGTAGACATGATTTTTTCATTTTAAGTACTTGATCATGTAGAGACTGAACTATTTTTTTTATACTCTAATTTGAAATAAAATTAAAACTCTTTATATTTAAGTCTTATATTGTACGTAGTTTGAAATGTGTATATCCCGTACATTTTGATTTGATTGTTATCTTTAGTATAATCCTGCCCAAAGTCTTAACCATTTTTTAAAATTGTTTCTGTATTATAAGATCTGATTTACTTATACTTATAAAAAAAATTGGTCTCGAAATTTCAATATTTGAACAATAATTAAGGTTAAAATTTTAAGGGCGTTACACGGTGTGAGGGTAATGAACATCAAAGTGCTTTTGATATATATTCACAAGACATCTCTTTAGAAGATCAAGTTGAAGAAACCAAACCTAGGCGATCTAGGAATAGTAGACCTAAAAAATTTGTATCATATGATTTCTTTTCTCCAAATTATAGAACTTGTTTAATGATGATACATTTTTATCATGAACCTTCCAATTTTAAAGAAGCTAAGCAACATCCACATTAGGTTGATATTATGAGACTTGAACTAAAAGCACTCCACAAGGCTAACACTTGGACCATTGTAAGTCAACCATTAGGAAAAAGAATCATTGGATGTAGATGAGTTTATAAAGTCAAAACCAAAAGTGATGGGACATTAGAAAGATACAAAGCTAGGTTGGTTGCTAAAGGATACGCACAAGAGTATGGAATAGACTATGGAAAAACCTTTGTCCCAGTTGCTAGGATGACCAGTGTAAAAATCTTAATAGCTTTAACATCTATTAAAAGCTGAAATATCTATCAATTAAATGTCAAAAATGCATTTTAAAATGAGAATCTTTGTGAAGAAGTATTTACGGAGCCTCCACCGGGTCTTAAAATTGATAAAGAAAAAATTCTTAAACTTAACAAAGCTCTTTATGGCCTTAAACAAGATCCAAAAGCTTGGTGTGATCTTTTTAGTAAAGTTGTTCTTGCTAATGATTTTACCTCTTGTTACAGTGACATCGTTCTATTTGTTAAGTCTACAGAAGATCACATAACTATTTTGTTATTATATGTTGATGACATGATCATCACTGGGAATGATAAAAAGGGCATTGAGCTTATTAAAAATATTCTTAAAAACAATTTTGATATGTCTAACCTTGGATTTTTAAGGTATTTTTTTAGGGATCGAAGTTGCATATTCTTCTCGGGGGTATGTTCTGTCTCAGATGAAGCTTGTATCAGACATTATTGTTAAGTTTGGATTAACTGACGAAAAGAAAGTGGAAACTCCATAAGTAATCAACGCTAATATGAGAGCCAATGATGGAACTCCTTTACAAGATCTCACTCCTTATTGTCAACTGATTGGATCACTAACATATTTGTCTATTATCAGACCAGATATTACTCATGTTGTTCACAGTGCAAGCCAATTTCAGAATGCTCCTACTTCTATTCACATGTATGTTGTCATGAGAATTATCATATATTTAAAGGAAACTATAACTAAAAGACTATTCTTATCTTCCCCTTCATCTCCTAATTTGGTTGCTTATACTGACTCTGATTGGAGGAGTAACCACAATGATTGTATTTCTACAATGGGATATTGTATTTTTCTTGGAGAATCATTAATCTCTTGGAGATGTAAGAAACAACAGAAGGTGTCTCTCTCTTCCACAGAAGTTAAGTATCGAAAAATGGCCACCCCCACCCCCACCCCCACCCCCACCCCCACTAAACTTGTCTGGTTGAGAAGTCTTCTCAAAGATATGGACGTCTTTTGATCTACTCCTTCGAAGTTGTGTTGTGACAATAAGAGTGTTATCTACATTGCTAGCAACTACACCTTCCATTAACGAACAAAGCATATAGAGATGGATTGCCACTATGTTCGAGACAATTTTTTACAGGAGACCATTTGTTATCATCGCAAAATTTTTCCCCTCCCTTGCGAGAGAGAAACGAATTTCGCGAGTCAAACTCGACCAAAGTTTTGAAATTTGTTTTGAAAATTTACTCGCCTCCGTTTTGAAAATTGGCGGGAAAATTCCGTGGAATGGGATCCGCCTGTCGGTACGAGGTTCAACCGTTCCTGGCACCTTTACCAGGGGTAATTGAACCAAGGACCAATTATGTGCTTTAACTCGACTCAAATATCTAAATTATGCTCTATTTTTCCTAGAATGCACAAAGAATCAGGCTTGTGCTATGGAATTTTAAAAAAAATGTAAGTTTGAAAAAAATATGATGTTTGCTTTGGAAAATTGAAATATGCTGGAAAAATGATTGGAAAAGTACTTGAAATTGGGATTCCTGAGAAAACCATTGAAGTTCATTGAAAATCAGAAATTGGATTGAAAATGAATTCTCAGGAAAATTTGAACTTTGGAAAATCGATTTTGAAATTTGGAATTGCTTTTCTGAGAAAATGGATTTGAGAATTCTTAGAAAATCTAAGAAATTCATTGGAAAATGACTTTTGAAATGGAAAATGAATTCTCAGGAAAACTGGAAAATATGAGAAAATCGATTTTCTGAAAACTTGGGATTTTGAAATTTGAGAATTTGAAAACATAGGAAAATCTTGGTTTGAAATTGGGAAATGCTTTGAAATGTCATTTGAAAACTTAGGATTTTGAGAAAATCAGATCCTGAGAAAGACTTGGAAATTCTTAAGAAAACTGAATTTTTTTGAAATTGAAATTGGAAAATGAATTTGAGAATAATGCAATTTGAATGATATGAATGAATGAATATGAATTTGAAAAGGGAATTTCAATTGAGGAATTGGGAAATCTTTTTGAAACTTTGATAAATGCAGTGCATTTTTGAAGTTAGCCTAAGTGTGTAGGCTGAATGTGGCTAATATGAAGATCATAAATCTTGGTTTTCTTCGTATTCTGACTATGGCCATAAATACGAATCCCACCGAGTTTATAAACTCCATAAGAGCTTGTGCACGTGCCATTCGTGTACACCATAGTGGATTTGAAATAAATGCACATGAATCATACATCACATATTAAAATTTGCATAAATTAAACTATATGCAATGCAATCCTATTCTAAGCAGAAAAGTAACTCTTATTCCAAATTATTACATTTGAGATTACATTGAATTGAAATAAAAAAAATAAAATCTAAGTCTTCTTCTTGAATGTTCCTGCAAAACTAGAAAACAAGGTTAGCACAAAAATGTAGGTTTTTCTGAATTTATCCGAAAATATGGGAAATTATCGGATATTATTCAGATATAAACCCAAAATCATACCCCCTTTGATATAAACATGATGAATAATGAATAAATTTCGAAAATAAACTTGAAAATTCGAAATTGGGGTCAAAATGACCAAAATACCCCTGATGACCTTGAAATCAGGGTTTTTTGAAAGAATTTTTGTAAATTTTGGAAATTTGAAAATCAAATGAAATAAATCAAACATAATATGATAAAATATGATTATATGCATGAAATTTTGGAGAATTAGAAATTGAAATTTCGAAATTTAGGTCAAATGACCAAAATACCCTCGATAACAAGACTATGGCCTTTAAATCAGGGTTTTCTGAAATAAATTTTGCAAAATTGAAAAATATGAAATGCAAATGAGATTAAAATTAACCCTAATATGATTCTACATGATTATGTACATGATACAAACCCTAAAATGGCGAAAATATCATAAAATATCAAATTTAACCCGATTTTCGCTTCTGAATTTAAAAATAAACTAACACATAGAGAAAATGACCTTGTAATTAAACCAAATTTGGAATGGACACCTAAAATAACCCTAGAAACATAATGAAGCTCGAAAATCTAATTTTTTTGTATTTTTAAATATGGAAATTCAAATAAAAACCCTAAATTTCATGATTTTTGCCTAAAATATTGATTCTAAAGGGAATTTAGGATATCAAACTTCCATAAAAATTTCCCAAATTTTATGAGATGACAGAGGACAGTAAGGCAAAGATTTTTGCCTTTTACACTTTCTGGTTTTGACCTATGGTCGGAGCTGTACCACTCCGGCAAGTCGGATCGGAATCCGACGACTCTAGTAAATGAAGGAAACAGATAGGTTTTGGTAGAAAATATGGGAAAAATAGCAGACCGATGGGAAAATGGCTGAAATTATGGGAAAATGTCCCTGACAAACAGAGGAAGATTTGATATTTTGACACTATTAGGATTCGGGTTACGGTTTGGAAAAGACCACATTGTTATCAGAGACCTAAATCTCTGGAATTTCTGGACATTGGAATCTGTTAGACAGAAAGAGAAAATCCGGGAAAAATAATGAAACAGATCCAAAAATTCCCAAATTTTGGGAAATGACAGGAAATCATGTTAGGAACAACTTTCATGTTAAAAGTTTTTGCATATGAGTTATAGATTTGATGGACTTGGTGCATTAGGGTCTGTCTATACCCTGACAAAAGAAAACCGATATTTTCCCAGGGGTTTGAGAAATCCGATTTTTTAAAGAGGTCAAAACTAATTGGAAAAACCTCAAAATTTCCAGATCATTAGTATATTCAATTAAGAATCCACTGTGATTTTTTGAGGACGATTTGGATTTCCCATGAGGGTGGTGCCAGAGGTTCATGTCTGCTAAAGCAGAAATTGAAATTTCTGGATGACAGAAAACCCGATTTAGGTTTTGATTTGTTTGATAGGGTTCCGAAACCCAAATAGGTTCAAGTTTTTGGAAGTAAAACAAAGACATGCAACTAAAAATATCAAAATTTTATTTTGGATTTTTTAATGAAAATACACTCATGAAATAATAACTAAACTCTGCATATAACTGGAAAATCTATGATTCTAAGTTAATAAAAGCAAGATAGTAAAACAAATAAAATAAATATTAAAAACTAATCTAGATGCTATCTTTAAAATATGAAATCACATGAAATATGATGATAAAAAAAAATAAAAAATAAAATAAAACAGCAGGGGAAATCCGATCCTCTTTAATATTGGCTAATCGAAATGGGGGATCCGATCCATCAATCGGATGGATCCCTCCATTCGGTACAGCCTTAATCAATGCTATAGCCTCAGAAAATTACCTTTGTAACTGGGTGAATCCGGTTTTTGAACCGGATTCATGCTGGAATCAGAGAGGAAATTGTAGTAGTAAAGGGGCAAAGGCTTACCTCATGGCCTTGCTACGGCGAATGAAGAAGATGGCGCTGGATCGACTGGAGCAAAGGGAAAGAAGGTGGACTGCTGGGCGTTGGAATGACTGCAAAGGAGGTGCCGGCTGTAATGACTGTAGCTGCGACTTGAAGAGGATGGTCACCGGCTGGGGAAGACGTATGGTTCCTTGGTGGAGCTAGAGCCATTGATGGATCGGCTGGACGTGGCTGCAACAAAAAGTTGTGGCAGCAATGGAGGTGTGGTCGCCGGCTTGGATGTGGAGCAACTGCTGGGCATGGAGGAGGAGCCGGCTGAAGCTGCCAAGGAGGTGGATATGGTCACCCTGGAGGAGGCTCTTGCTGTTGGTGGCTGCAAAGCTTGAAGATGGTTGGGTGTCAAAGACACCAAGAGAGAGAGAATATGAGAGAGAATAGGAGAGAGGCGTGAGATGGGAGAGAAGCAGCCGTAAGTGGCTTCCTTTTTTGCTTTTTTTGGTTTTCTTAACTTAGGGAAAGATAAAATCTTTCCTAAGTCTTTCTTGATTAATGAAAGAAAGGAATTCACGTAAATGGGTTGGGCAAGAGGTAAAGGGAAGAAGGAAGAAAGGCAAGAAGGAAAGAAAGGGAAGAAAGAAGAAAAAGAAAAGGAAAGAAAGAAAAGGAGGGAAAAAGGAAAAGGGAAAGAAAAAATGAGAAAAAAATGGAAAGTGGGGCTGGAGGTTTGGGTGACCATCTTGTGGGTCCCACCTCTCTAAAATAAAATAAATAAATAAAAATTAATAAAAACAAAAACAAACAAATAAAAAGAAACATCTTTTTTTTTTATAAAATAGAAAAGTAAATGAATGGGCCATCTCAGAGCGGGTCCAAATTCCACTTTTGAAATTCATTTTGACGATTAGACGGGTAAAATAGTCTTTTTAGAAAGTTTCCAGACGGAACGAGCTATTTTTGGTAGTTTTTGAAACGAGCTCGGATTTTGAAGTTCAATACCCCGTTGCGAAGCAAATCCAATGTAGAATTTAAAAATGTAATTTTGAAAGAAATCCATATTGTTTTTCTCGAGAAAATGCTTTCAAACGAAATGAGCTATTTTTGGCAGTTTTTGAAACGAGCTCGGATTTTAAAGTTCAATAGCTCATTGCGAAGCAAATCCAGTGTAAAACTTGAAAATTTGATTTTGAAAGAAATCCAGATTATTTTTCTTGAGAAAATATTTCCAAATTTAGACTCCCGGGGTAAAAATGTCAATTTTGGAAACCCGAGGTTTGAAATTGATTTCTGAAAACTTTTAAAACTCAATCTGGATTGGAATTTATAAAGCTGGAGTTCTGGACTTCGATAATGAAATGAAATGTGATGAAATGTTATGAAATGCTGAGAAATGATATGAAATCATGAGAAATGACATGAAATGCTATGCGAAATGCTAACCCTGAATGAAAAATTTTGGATGTTAGACCCCGATTGACACTTGTACTTGTTCAAAAAGTGTTAAAATTGACAAAATTTGCAAAAATGGTTGAAGAAATGATTTTCGAGCTCTGCCAAGCTAGAGTAACACTGAAAATTAGGGTTTGAGCTTGATTCAACTGAAATGAACTGGATTGAGCGGGGTTTTAGAGTTTCAGAACTCAAATGAACTCAACGGACACTGACTCAACTGACCTTTCCAACTGAATTTTCAAGAAAAGCTGCCATTTTTAGAGAAATGGTACGGAATGATCACTAGAGTGAAGTGAAATACGAACCTGAACTGGGTTTGAGCTGAAACAAAGGTCAGTAATACTGAGGTGAACTAAAATCGAAGCTTGAACACTAGCTCAATTGACTGAACTCGACTCAATTTCAGTTGAAAGAGCTGAAATTGACTAAAATGGGCTCCTGGACATTTAGAAATGGTTTTGAACTGAAATTGGAGCACTTGAACTCCTGGTGAGCTCAAGTTAGACTCTGGGGAACATGACTGACTGGGAATGACTGACTCAGAGACAATTGGCTTGGATTTGAGTGAGAAATGAGCTCATTTCTGAAGAGATGATCCCATTTTGGCAGTAATGGTCAGAAATGAAAATGGCCTGTTCATTGTGAGCTCAGATGAGCTTGAGATGATTGACATTCTAAATGTTCTGAACTGACCAATGAGCTTGGTTGACTCCGACTAACTGGGGTTCGGGATGACCTAGGGGTAAAATGGTCATTTTCCTAATAAAAGTTGGTAAAATGGTGATTTTCTGAAACTGACTCGGGGTTTGACTCCTACACTGACCTAACAGGGTTGGCACTGCACGAGGAGGGTTGTTTGAGAATGAATGTGGAAAATTTGGGATGTTTACACCATTCAACTACCTTATGTTACTTCAAAGTACCATCTAGCGAACTTCTTCACCAAAGCCTTACCATCGCCTCATTTTTACTTTCTCCTTAGCAAACTCTCGTTGATCTCACCGTGTGTTTGAAGGGGGGTGTTAAAACATATAAACATTATATATATACCTATATATATAGAGAGACATATATACATATATATTTTATAGATATGCCTGTGTCTATATATATATAACCACAAGGGGTAAAATAGTCTTTTCACATGTATATACGCATATCCATTATATATATGCTTTTTCAATTTCTTTATTTTTCCTTTTTTCTTCATTTTTCTTTTTGTAATGAGGGGTCTACCATAGAGTCGTTGGACCCCTCCAATGGTCATAAATATGACTGTTGGAGTGGCTCCAACGACTCTTTGTGGAGCCCCTCTTTGGTTCCTTTTTGTGTATAAATAAGGGGCTTTACCCCACTATATTGTAAGCTTGTTAAAGCTTTTCTCAATAAAGGTTTACATATTTTTTAGCTCTCTTTCATATTGTGGGTGTTAGTAAATTGCCACTTTGTAGCCTATTGTATTTTTGCCCATTAGTGGCCTATTGTTTGTATGCTTGTGCATCTCTTAGTCACTTAGTGACATTATTTCTTTTCATTAGTATTTAATTACAATAACTACACACAAATAAAGGGGGGACACCCCTAAATATATACAAGAAAAAGGAGAGGGAGCCATTGAGAGCCCCCCGCACTTGGAGTCATTGGTGAGCTCCCAACCATGGT
The DNA here is from genome assembly GCF_984573655.1 of Nuphar pumila. Taxonomy (NCBI): domain Eukaryota; kingdom Viridiplantae; phylum Streptophyta; class Magnoliopsida; order Nymphaeales; family Nymphaeaceae; genus Nuphar; species Nuphar pumila. The sequence goes on along the minus strand of NC_143263.1, from coordinate 8,041,376 downwards.
TGCCAGTTGAGGAAGCGGGAGCGGGAAGCGATACGGGAAGCGAGGCACTTTCAAAATTTTAGGAAGCGGGGAAGCGTGGGACCACTTAGGACCGATTCGGGAAGTGTCTCGGAAGCGACCTAGGAAGCGTCTCGGAAGCGACCTAGGAAGTGTCTCGGAAGCGAGGGGGAAAGGAAAAAAATAAAAATAAAAAATACAAAAAAATTGAAAAAAACAGGGGAAGCGAGGGGGAAGCGTGGGGGAAGCGCGTCCCCCATTAAAGGGAAACACGTCCCCCATTTTTGGGAAGCGCACTTCCCAAAAAAGGGGGACGCTTCCCCCCACGCTTCGGAAGCGCGACGTTTCGCGCTTCCGAAGCGCGCTTCGGGGAAGCGCGCTTCCCCTTTTAGCTAGGCGCTTCCGGTAACCCTGCTCCCAACAGTCATATTTATGACCGTTGGGGGCCCCAACGACTCCAATGGTAGGGTCCCCAATGCATCTCAAAAAGAAAGAATAATAAAAAGAAAGAAAATTGAAATGAAAAATAAGTTGTTTCTAATAAACAACTTATTGTGCAAGTGAAAAGACCAAAATACCCCTATCGGGCAATACAAAGGAATTATATATATATATATATATATATATATATATAACAATTGGTATACCAAGAAAGTAACGTCAATGGTTGTGAATTTCCATTAATGTCCCGACATTAGGTGAAGATTCCTAATGTTTCGATAGGTGGTGAGGATTCCTGATATCGGCCAGGGAATAAGTGTGTAACCCATTAATTAAAATGCAAACCGTGTGTTAAGCTATAACTGGGAACTGCCTTGAACCTCAGAAACTTTACCCGTTTTTAGTATCTGCGGGTTTGTAATAAAGTAAAAATTAAATTTGTGTGCATTTAATAGAGACATGTATGCAAAAGCAATTTTGATAATTAACTTAAAAAGTTATTTATGCATGTTGCATTGATTTATGCATCCTTAAATGTTTAACATTAATTTCATGCATCTCTAATGTTTGGTATGTTTGATTTAGCATGAAATTATTGAATACTTGCTTGAACTGTTTAGATGGTAAGTTAGTTCTAATGATTTGTTGCCTGTGATTTCCTTTTAAACTTGTACTTGATTTACTTTATGTTATTTTCTTACTGTTGAAATTTTAAAGGATCTCGTACGAGAAGTTCTTACCCATTTTCTAAAAATGTTTTTTAAGCACTGAAGCTCAGTGACGAGGGACCTGGAGGACTCGAAGTTCATGGTTTGGTGGCCCAGGTTCTGATGTGCACAAGATGAAATATAGTTGATTTTGAATTTATGAACATCTCTTGATTTATTTGATTAAATAAATGAAGTTCAATTCATAGTTTAAATTGACTCTACGTTTGAAATGGTTGATAGAATGGAGATATTAAATCTGTAATGCGCCCCTGGTCCTTGGGAGGTTTTCCGCAATTGTTTAAAAAAAAAAAGAATCCGCATTTTTTCGAGGGTCAATTTGGGATCATTACACTATGGCTCTACTATCATATATCCTTTTTCTAGTTAATCATACAATGTGAATATACTTATATGTGATAAGTTTAAGCACATTGCTTCTTCAAAAGACCGAAAAGGGAGTATTATTCAGTTACATCTAGATTCAGCAAAAAAAAGAAAAAGAAAAATGTTAAAGTTAAGCAGCAAAAAATGAAAAAAAAATTAGAGCAATAAGGTTTGCACAAGAGTGTTGAAGCTTAACTAGCATCATGAAATTGAAACATTCTATTACCTGATAACATTTGTAATGTTGTTGTTTTTCCGGCCCCATTTGTTCCAAGAAAGCCAAAACACTCTCCTTCTTGAACAGCAAAGCACAAAGAGTCAACAGCAACCTTTGCATGATCTTTCCTTCCCCCAGGATACACCTAACACCGCAGATTGGGGACTAGAACATCAAGGAACAGCAGATCTTTAAACAGTTAGAGATATAACATCATTTCATATGTGGAGGAAACTACCTTGCGGAGATTAGATAAGCTGATTATACTGTTTTTGGCTGCACCAGAGAGGACTCTCTGTCTTTCTGCTTGAACATCTATGTCCTCATCAAACTCACACTTGTAACATTCTAAAGATGACCTCAACAAAGGCTCAAGTGAACTCTCAGGGACATCATGCATGAATCCTCTTACAATTTTTCTCCACCAACTTGTTTCTTTGCACAAATCCAACTTGGACCAAGGCAGAAGTTCAATCCCAAGAACAAACGCAAAGTAAATGATACTCTGCTTTAAGAAAGAATAAAAAATGATATGATCACCACTAATTTTGCGTTACACATGAAGACAAAATTATGAAATGAGAGTTGCTACTCCCCCCCCCCAAAAAAAAATAAAAAATAAAAAATAAAAATAAAAATAAACAGCAGGTCATCAAATAAAGAACAAATTTCAGTTCTCAACTTAAAACCAATAATACATATAGATGAATAATAACAAAAAGCAGAATAGAGGAGAATAAAAGCATTCATATGTGAACATTTCTTAGTGACTCATAGACCATTCAATTCTTTAATTTTTTAGCATTTCATAATTGTTTCCATCTTCTATCGACCCATCATTTTGCATGTCCTGTTTCATTGACAATGCAATATGATTATAAAAGAACTATATGATATGCAGCGCTTCCTCATACACTAACAGTATATGCAGAACAATTGCATTTTCTTCCTATTGCATTAAAATTCTTATCCATATAAGCAGCAAACCAGGATGGCACATTGTCTAAGAGTATTACAACCATTTATGAATGAATAATGCAAAGAATGAGATAGAAAGTGACCTCTAGTCCCAAATAACAGAGAGAAGCACCAGTGACATTCCAATCTAAGATTCCTGACCCAAGCTTTATTCCTTGTCTGCGAAGAGCAAGTGAAGCAAGCCCATCCGCCAAGCAAAATCCAGGAGATAGCCTAAAAATTTTCTGGCACAAATAGAAAGACATCTTTGGTGATGCGTTTTGTAAGATAAAAATGCACTCTTTTGTCGATAAAGATTGGAAAATGTTTCTCAAAGAGAAACTAAGCATAACCAATTTGGTTATCAGCATAAAATAAAGATCAATCAAAACTACCACAAGGAATTACAGTTGGAATGAAAAATAAGAATATTACAAAAACCAAATTTGAAGATATCATCAGAACACTGGCAAATAGAATGCTCAAAATGGTTCCAGAAAATCCGGTTCAACCAAGCAGAAAGCAAAGTAGAATTTTCATTGTGTGAAAGCCTAATTTAGGGCACTTAGGTGCACTGGACTTAAAAGGTCCCGATTAGTCCGACTAGTCCCTGCCTAGGCACCGAATAGTTCTCAGCTAGGCATAGACATGTTTTTTTCCTTGACCATCTATACATATCTACTCTTATATATACATATATATATACCCTTTTTCGTTTCAGATATATGCATATATGTGTGTGTTGAATCTTATATGCTATTGTAAATTTCATGTGTGTTAACCTTTTTCTTTATCCCAACTAGGCCAACTAATCCCAGGTGCTGCCTAGGCACCGACTAGCGCTTTTGACTACATAAAGACCTACAGAAAAAATGATCCACTAATGTGAATTTTCAGCTGCCTACATATACAATAAAGGAAAAAATAACTATAATAACTCTCAATTATAGAAAGATGCATAATTATTTAATCAAAGATCAGACATTATTAACCATGATATAAATGTAAAAGCAGATATAATGTTGTTGAAGAATCTGTTCAAGATGGCCTATATAAATTGTAGCTTACAGATTTCATTGCAAGTTTATCGCTCTCATACCATATCTTCAGATACAACATTCTTAATGGAAAGCTCCAAGAAAATGGCCATAGCATGAATTCCACAGTGATATCTGTTTGACATACTAGAAAAACGTCTGTACAGCAAGAATAAAGTTATGTGGTCTTAATGCATGAAGTTTCCCAATTGACACGAAAATCCATGTGATCATATAAATCACTGAAGCATTACAGCAACTCTTATGTCAGCTAGTAAATAAAATGAATATAAACTACTCAAATTAGCTTTCGCTTGATGAGGTCTATGAATCAATGACAATGAAATACAAATAGGAAACATGAACTTGCCAATATATCATAAATGGGCAGCCAATTGGATAGCATCAAACAGACTGCTCCTTGAAACATTTCCATGCATAACTTTGAAAGAAAATATGAGTATGTGCTGGCCAATCCCTTTGTAACCCTTTTTCCAATCTTTTGAAGATCACCAAGCCAAATCTGTTGAATACTATTTTTTCCTTATAATGTTCTAGTGACAAGTTAAAATAAATGCACATAAAATCACTACTCTGGAGTATCATAGAACAACATGATATATATAAACATGAATAAAATTGTAAAGAACATTTGGGCATCAGATCTTCCAATAATAACTATGAATGTCCATGATGAGACAGTAAAAATACCTTAAGAAAAATATTTGCACTTTTAGTAGCTTTTATGAGCCCCATTATGAATGATATTACCATAAGAACAAGTCCACTGAAGAAATGAACCAAGAGGACCATGTTCTGCATAAAAAGAGTAAAGAATAAAATAAGCAACATTGTATACAAGATTGGCCGAATTTGTTGGAAATACAGAACATCTGAAACAATGCCTGTGCCACTGAATGATCTGAAAAGAAAAAGGTAAGGCAATATGTTGAAGCAGCAACTGCTAGTCCATACTCCAAAAACAAAAATACTGTTGGCCAGAAAGAACCAACCCCAATAAACTGATCAAGGCCTGCAAAAAAACATGAATCATAGAAATTTAATATATTTCCCAAAGGTTATTATAAACTGACAAATGACAACTACAAGGGGATCTATATCCCATATCGTATGGCCAAACAAATAACTGATTTGCAGAAATAAAAGAAATAAAAGGAGAGAAATTGTTGTGAAAGATACTCCCATAATACAGAAAGAAAGAGAGAGGTATAGCAGTTTTGTTATCATACCAAATACTGTAAAGAGAATTATTGCAAGAGAAGTAGGAAACAGGAAGCTGATGAAGTCCCAAATATATGTAGAAATCCAATATGCAAGGACAGACACCTGAATGTGGGCATGACCAAATGCTTCAAAACTAATGAAAGAAAAATACTATCACAAGAAAATATATAAAAAATTATAAAACTGTACAAGAAAAGGTTTTACCCCACTGATAAGTTGTTGGTGCTTGGCCTTGACTTCCCGTTCCTTCATAAATCAACAAATGATTAAGAAAAAATATGTACTCAAAATATATAAAATAAAAATATGAATTCTGCAATGAAAATATCATGATTATCGTTATAATATTGAAATATTTTCAATATGGAAATATTTCAAAATTATTGTGATATTTGAAATCATTTTGGTTTTAGATTATTGCATGTGATCTCAGGATCATTCTTTAGCCATAGTTTATTTGCTTATTATTATTTTTCTCTAAATGAAGACTGTTTTCAGTTTCTGGAGTTGCAAAGAGAAGCAAAAAAAGACAAAGTAGAAGAATAAGAAAGAAGTGAGCACTGTGATCATTTCATAAATTGAAATGCATAGTAAATGATGTGCAAGAAAGGTACAAAGATTGCTTAAAGAATTCAAAGGTTTACATCTGACAAACATTATCAAAAGAAAGATGGCTGATCCTTTGATGATCTTTGAAAGGATTCAGAGAAAGAGCAGTTGAATCTATCTCTTTCGCCCAAAAGCAAAGATAGATTGAATAAGCAAGTGGAGAAGCATACCATAAAACAAGTAGAAATAAAGAAAGATGTCAGATCATAGAAAAATCTTGATCATCTAAGATTTAAGAATTCCTTCAATTATTTTTCTTCTAAAATGTTACTTTTTTATAAGCTTCTAACATATTTAATTCATTTTCAAACTTCTACTGTCAATTACATTTTCAAGCTTCTAATTTGCCCAAGTTTCTCTGGTGGGGTTTAATCACCATCATTACAAGCTATGTCACATGGGTGTGGGTGCGGGGATTCGGCACTTCCAAAAAACCCGGGTGCGGGGGTGCGGCAGGGGCAAAAATGTAAACACACACACACATATATATATATATAAGGGGGGTCCGGGGGTTCCCCCCGGTGCGGGTCCCGCTACGCGGTCAGTGGGCAGGGGCGCCCCTGGCGGGGGGTTATAGGGGGGGCAGCGCCCCCCGCCCGCCCCCCCCCCCCCCCAAGAATTTTTTTTTAAATTCCGCAACCCATTTCATAGGGCATTTTTTTTAAATCCAAAAAAAATGGACCAAAATGGCCCTAGGTGCGGTCAACGCACCCAGGGTCGGGTTGACCGCACCCGCGTCGAGTCGAGTCGACGCGGGTGCGGCACCCTGCTAGCCAAATCCCTGTTACATAGATTATAAGTGTCCACATGCATTATGTGGTTAAGGTTCAAAAGATCATCGAGAAAACGATAATACAAGACTTACTTTCCATCAATCTGTTCATTTGTTTCTCATGAACAATCTCAACCATATTGTCAAGCATAGAATATGTAATATCTCATAAAATTCGTAGGCTCGATCTCTTTTTCTTCAACTTTTTGTCTTACAAAATGTTGGTCGATCTCAATATGGTTAGCACGACTGTGATGTACTGGATTGAATGACATGTTGAGAGCACCTTGATTGTCACACAACAAGGTAGAGTGAGAGATCGTAATTCCCACTTCAGTTAGTAGATGCCTGACCCATGTGGCTTTGGCAGTAGCTGCAGCCATGGATCTATACTCAGTGTAAAACCCGTAATTAAAAAAAACAAATTATCGGACCCGGGCCGGGTCGGGTCCGGACCCGACCCGGGCCCATCGTCGTTAGGGTTTTTAAAAAAACCGACACAAGGGAAAGGGTTTTGAGAAAAACCCTTTCTCCTGTGCGCCGCACCCCCCCCCCCCACCGCGCCATCGACCCGATAAGGGAAACCCATCGGGGTTTCCCCTTTTGTCGCCCCTCCCCGAGCTCTTTAAGAGCGTTGCGGGAGGGGAGGATCGATGCCCCGCCCCCCTTCTCGTTCCGTGCAGGCGACAACCTCGCTGGCAAACCTACTGACGCCTCCTCCTGCTGGTTCGATCGCCGCCGCCGCTGCGACCACCACCGGCGATCCGCCCCTTCCAGGTACGCCGTCCCTCCTCTCTTCCTTGACCTGCGTAGGGGGTCGGCAGGAGGCTAGTGGCTCCTGCCGCCCCGATCTCTCTCTCTTCGGCAGGGATTTGTCCCCCTGCCATCGTCCTTTTGCCGGACGGCAGGGGCTCAACCCCTGCCGATTCGCTGTCATCGGCAGGGGTGCGACCCCTGCCGTTTCAGTGCTGTCGGCAGGGGCGCGACCCCTGCCGCTTTAGTGCTATCGATAGGGGATATCCCCCTGCCGATTCGTTGTTGTCGGCAGGGGCTAGCCCTCTGCCGCTTCAGTGCTGTCGGCAGGGGCGCGACCCTTGCCGCTTCAGTGCTGTCGGCAGGGCTCGCCCCCTGCCGCCTCGCTGTTTTTGACAGTGGCTCATTCCCTGTCGCCCCGTTGTCGTCGGCAGTCGGGGGATCACTCCCTGCCGCCTAATCCTACCATTGCCCCCGTCTCACCATTAATTATATTAGCATAATTGAATATTTCACACTCTTGCAGATTTTTGCAACACGTCCCGTTCGTGTTCCGCAGCCCGACTCTCGTATTATCCTCACGCGTAGGCGTACGCAGCTGCACGACATCCCAAGGTAGGGTAAAGTCGCACAAAGGGCAATAAATGAACCTATTTAAGTTGAAATAATTAAGATGCCCATGCTAGACATGCTTAGCGTTATATTGCTTTTGAATTTGCGCATTATCTTGTTTGTATGCTCATGGGTCGAGGTATAATTTCATTCTTCGATCATCATTTTGCATAGTTGTTTATGAGTTTGAGGTGTGGTTTCGTACTTCGTGCAATACCTATGCTCTTGTTTGCTTGCATATATTTTTGCCTGCATGTTTCCTTTGAGTGAGGTACGACTTCGTGTCTCATGTATTACTTGTGACCTCATGTGTTTGCCTATCTAAGTGGCCATGGTATGATTTTGGTACCTCGTGTACTACTTATGTGCTTTTCCCTCGATGTGCGGCATCGCAAGTCGAGAGTTGCTTGTTGTCATGTTATAATCTGCATATGCTCACACTTATGGTAAATATGTACTTACATAAATGTAGTCTTGTGCCTAACCGGATTTCAGTTGTTTTCAAAACACTAGAAGTTGCGCTTGTGCGCTATAGTTCTTTAAAAGCGAGTTTCCTTCTGCCAACCCAGTGCTCTTCAAATTGCACAACTTTTGCAAAGTTAAGTTTTAAGTCTCGCAGGATTTCGAAGTCACATTTGGGCCCTCCCAAGTCCACACACTTGGGAGAAATGTTTTATAACCTTGATTCAAGTTGCGGCTCAATTTAAATAACCCCGATTGGGGGCAGGAGCCTGTGATCGAGTGAGGTTCTGTTGAAGGACCCATTCTTCATTTATTAAACTTAGTGTCGCGTGTCGTGCGAATCATGTCGATATTAATATAAATTTTGGATGCAAGATTGATAGTGATGTGCCTTGTGTGAATTGTGGCTTTTAAGGATGAATCGTGCCAAATGAGCACTCCTATATTCGTTTGATCGTTATGAAGTTGTGTGTTGGGTGTTCCTTTTGAGAAGCCTACGCACCCCCCTTTTTGGTGTAGCGTACTTTTAGTCATGCACGACGTGTTAAGTACTTTGTTGATCGGACAAGAGATCCGAGACGACCTTGTGTCATGAAATATGCAAAATAATGTTGAAATGAATTCAAGACTTATCTTGCCAAATTGTGTTGTGTTACTTCTTATGCAGATAATATCTGTTGGGGTTTCTTTGGTGAAACCATATCCCTTTTATCGTAGTCGTACTTTTGACAAGTACGTCGTCTTACGTTGCGATTATTGGATGAGAAGGTTGTGGCCACCTTGATGAGTGCAAATAACAAAATGTTGTGATCACCTAAATAAGTGATGTTTCCGCCTTCACCGGCAAGATACTCGAGTTAGTCGAAAGACCAGAGTATGTAGAATGGGTCTTCAGTTAACTACCCCTGATGTACTCATTAAAACCGCTGACTCCTGTCAAGAGAGAGGACAGGAATGTACAAAAACTTCGATGGACAGACCATTAATGGCAGTTACGAGCAAAAGACTCGACTTCCCCAGTCATCAGAGTTAGGGGAATGAGACTACCATAATTATCCTAGGTGGTAGCTCTCCATGTTTGGGATGCATCCATTGTTTATGCTGCTTTGAAGATTTCTCTCTTGGTCACCGACCGTCCCCTTAGGTGCGGACTCAGTCAGCTATCCGGGTTATCATAAAATACATAGCATAATAAACCCCCGGATCAGTCTAGGCTGTTTCTGTAAAAGTATCTCCAATAAGATACTAAGATCAAGACCTTAATATTCTTGATAATAAACCTACCACGAATTCACAATAAGAACACTTGTGCACAAAGGCACAACTCACAAATGCACAAAGGCGTAAAAACAATGGAATCAATTTATTGAGCACTTGGGCTTTGACTCAAAGCCATAAGAAATACAAAGGGGTGAAACCCCTATTTATAACAACACAAGAGAGGCCTTGGAGGGGCTCCACTCATAGACGTTGGAGCCCCTCCAACGGTCACAAATGTGACCGTTGGAGAGGGCCCAACGTCTATGTTAGTGGCCCCCCCAAGGTACCTTTTGGTACATTACATAAAAAATAAAAAATAAAAAATAAAAGAGAAAGAAAACTAAAATAAATTACAATCACATTCATAAATTGAATGTGCGTAAAATAGAGGAAAAGACTAATCTACCCCTACGGCTAAACAAAATAGAAATATATATTTTATATATAATAAGTAGATACATATACATATATATTAATATATGTATATGTATTACCTTATATATATAAAATATATATATTACATTGAATGATTAGGTATATAATTTAACACCCCCCCTCAAACTTAGGGCAGGATGACCGAGAGTTTGCTAAGAAGAAAGGTGAAACGCGGAGCACACAAGGCTTTAGTGAAGAAGTCCGCCAATTGATATTCGGACGTGACATATGGAAGGTCAATGATCCCTTTGAGGTACGCCTCCCGAACGTAGTGACAATCCATCTCTATGTGTTTGGTCCGCTCATGAAAAGTGTGATTTTTAGCAATATAAATCGCACTTTTGTTGTCACAGCAAAGCTTGGTAGGCCCTTCAATAGTGATCCCCATGTCTTCCAACAACTGATGAATCCAAACAATTTTCATGGTAGTACTCGCCATGGCACGATATTCCGCTTCAGTTGATGATAGAGACACCTTTTGCTGCTTCTTGCATCTCCATGAGATTAACAAGTCTCCTAAGAAAACACAAAAACCAGTGGTGGAGTGACGGTTATTTGGGTCACCTCCCCAATCAGAGTCAGTATAAGCAATCAATCTTAACTCAGAAGAGGAAGACAGAAAAACCCCCTTATTAATAATGTGCTTTAGGTATCTTACGACACGTAAGATAGCACCCATGTGAACAGAAGTTGGTGCATGCTGAAACTGACTTGCCGTATGCACCGCATGTGAGATATCTGGTCTGATGATACTTAAGTACATCAACGATCCTACTAGTTGCCTGTAGGGAGTAGGATCAGAGAGAGGAACACCATCATCAATCTTCATTTTAGCTCCCACTATAGCAGGAGTTTCACAAATTTTATCATCTGTAATACCTGACCTGTCAATAATCTCAGATGCAAGCTTAGTTTGAGACAAAAAATATCCTCTATGAGAGTATGCTACCTCAATACCCAAAAAACAAGTCAAGAAGCCTAAGTCAGACATTTCAAACTTATCCTTTAAAATGGATTTTATGCTTTTAATTCCTTTAGAATCGCTCCCAGTTATAAGCATGTCATCCACATAAAGTAGCAGAATAACAATCCCTGCATTAGATTTTCTAACAAACAAAGCAGTATCAGTAAAGCAGGATAAAAAACCATTTTCTAACATTACGGAGTTAAACCTATCATACCAAGCTTTGGGAGCTTGTTTTAAATCATAAAGTGCTTTCCGAAGACGAAGCACTTTTCCTTTAGGAGACTCCATTCCAGGAAGAACATCCATATATACTTCTTCGTTTAGATCTCCGTTTAAAAATGCATTCTTAACATCCATCTGATAGATGTCCCATTTATTGATTGAGGCAACGGTTATAAGACATCGAACGGTGACCATCCGAGCAACCGGGGCAAAAGTCTCCTCATAATCAATCTCATATTTTTGACCATATCCTTTTGCAACTAAGCGGGCCTTATATCTCTCAAGGGACCCATCACTCTTAGTTTTGACTTTAAACACCCATCTACACCCTATTGCTTCCTTGTCTTTAGGGAGGTCTTGAAACTCCCATGTCTTTGCTTTCCTTAGGGCTTCAAGTTCATTATTCATAGCGACTATCCATTCCGGACATTTTCGTGCTTCCTCGAAATCCCTAGGTTCTATGTAAGAGTGAATGGCGCTTAGACATGCTCTATATTTCGGTGAGAAGGACTCATATGAGATGAACCTAGAAGGGGGTCTTCATGATCTTTCGGTCCTACGAAGATTTTCTTCACTCGAAGGGGTAGACTCACTATCATATCTTTCGAGGGCACTTCTAAAAGTATTTCTATCTCTATGAGAGTAGGTTATAGGATCTCTATGTGATTCTTCATTGATGTGTTGATGAAGTGTTGAGAAATCAGAATGAGTTTCATTATTATTCAAGTCATTTTGATTTGTTTCATCATCACTAGTATCATCATCTTCAGTTAATAAATCAAACAGAAAGGAATAGTCTATATTCTCGTCATTAGTTTCAAGTTTTTCGAAACCACTAATATTTTCCAAGAAGCTTACATTTCTGGAAACATATAGTTTATCACTTTTAATATCATAACAGCGAAAGCCTTTATGAGTTTCAGAATAACCAAGAAAGGCACAAGGAATGGCCTTAGGGGAGAGTTTGTCATTTTTATCAGTAAGGACAAAACATTTACATCCAAAAACCCTTAACTTGCTATAATCAGGTTCTTTTTCGTATAATTTTTCAAATGGGGAAATCTTGTTCAAGTTTTTAGATGGAAGTCTATTTATGAGATAGACGGAAGTAAGGGCGGCCTCCGCCCAAAGTTTTTTCGGAATATTTTGAGAAATGAGCAAAGTTTGTGTGGTTTCAATAATATGCCTATGTTTTCGTTCAGCCAACCCATTTTGTTGGGGGGTTTTAGGACAAGACTTTTGATGGAGAATTCCATAATTTTCAAGATAGCTTTTGAATTCATTGAAAAGGTATTCGCCACCCGAATCGGTTCTAAGAATTTTTAAATTTCCATTGAATTGATTTAAGACCATCATATGAAATGTTTTAAAAGTAAAAAAAACTTCATGTTTATGTTTAAGAAAATATATCCAACTAAACCTAGTGAAGTCGTCCACAAAGATAACATAGTAAGAGAAACCTCCCTTAAATATCACCGGAGCCGGACCCCATACATCGGAGTGAACGATTTCAAAAGGTTTTGTTGTAAACATGGATCTTTGAGGAAAAGAAAGACTTCTCATTTTTCCAAGAATATATTCATTACAAACAAAATTTTCATTACAAAGATGCTTAATAAAAGGCAAATAAGAGATTTTAACAATGTTGGGATGACCCAATCTCTTATGCCATACATGAATATCTTTGTTTTGAGCAACATTACAAAATTGATTCTTGGGAATTTTAAGAAAATCAACATAGTAGAGGTCTCCTCTCCTAAAGCCTTCCCCAATCAACTTCCCGGACTGGCGATCCTGTATCCAACATTTATTAGAAGAGAATTTTATATCGCAATCATAGTCCGAGAGTTGAGAAACGGAAAGTAAATTTAAGTTTAGTTTTGGTATAAGACGAATTTTTGGGATAAAGAAGTCTTGTTTTTCAAAATTACCCATTCCTTTAATTTCAAGAGGTGTTCCATCCGCCGTTGAGACAAAAGATGGAAGACAATTTTTAGAATAATCAGAAAGAAAACAATGGCTTGGAGTCATATGAAACGAAGCTCCGGAATCAAGTAGCCAAGATGTCTTACCGAGAGAGGAAGAGGATGACATAGCGGCTCCAGAAATGCCTCCTTTGAGAAGAGGTTGAAGAGCATCCATAATTTGATGAAGCGAAAGAGGTTCATTTGATGTCGAAGGTCGTTCCTCCGATTGGGATGCTAAAGCCGCGGCAAGAAATTTCTTCCATTTGGGACAATTGGGTTTGATATGCCCCGGTTCTTTACAAAAATGGCAAGTTAATTTGCTATAGTCTCTCTTGCCATATCGATCATTTTGCCCTTGATTTTTAAAATGGGGCGGTTTATAAGTCTTTAAATTATTTCCGGGTCTTGACACAGCATTAACCACTTCATAATCACTTTGAGAAGGTGTAGCAAGGATGCTTGGGTTATTTTTACTGATCCCCATACATGTTTCCTCACCACTTAGCTTGGTGATGACATCTTCAATAGAGGGAGATGTGAAAGCGGATAGAAGAGAGGACCGAATTTGCTCAAATTCGGGTCTAAGACCATTTAGGAAGTTGAAAAATCGATCTTCCTCTAGTAGTTTGTGCCTTAATTCAATAGCTTCTCCGCTCTATTTTGGTTCGAGCATGGCAAGCTCGTCCCAAATAGATGATAATTCGGCAAAATATTCCCGAATAGATAAATCATTTTGTTGAAGAGTCAAGGCTTTCTTTTAGAGATAGTATTTGTGAGACAAGTCCCTTGAAGTATACATTTTTTCAAGGTACAACCAAGCTTTGGAGGCCCTTTTAAACTTAATGATGTTGGCATTGATCTTGGTTTCAACGGATGAAAAAATCCAAGACAATATTTTGAAGTTCTTCATTTCCCACTCATCATGCTTTTTGGAATATTCTTCTAAGGCCTTTTGTCTATCTTCACCTTCAAGAATCTTAATCTCTCCTTTCTCTATAATAGAAAGTTTGGGTTCGGGTTCCGATATGGAACCTTGAACGTATCCCCAAAGGCCTTTCCCTTTGATATGGGCTTCCATATTGCCGGCCCAAACATGGTAGTTCGAACCACTAAGTTTAAACCCAAGGGAGAAGTGGGAGTCTTTTTCACCCATTAGAGAGAAGAAAAGATAGAAAATAATACGTACCTTAACGGATTTTCAAACTTTTCTTGACAAAAGTTGCTTCTAAAATATTACCCGAAGCAAATGATTTACTTCAAAACTTCACTAGCTTGAGGGCACGTTTTTCGAGGTACTTCACAAGTGACGAGATGCACGATCCTCCTCCTTTCAACGAGGCTCTGATACCATGTAAAAGTATCTCCAATAAGATACTAAGATCAAGACCTTAATATTCTTGATAATAAACCCACCACGAATGCACAATAAGAACACTTTAGAACACTTGTGCACAAAGGCACAACTCACAAATAACTCACAAATGCACAAAGGCATAAAAACAATGGAATCAATTTATTGAGCACTTGGGCTTTGACTCAAAGCCATAAGAAATACAAAGGGGTGAAACCCCTATTTATAACAACACAAGAGGGGCCTTGGAGGGGCTCCACTCATAGACGTTGGAGCCCCTCCAACGGTCACAAATGTGACCGTTAGAGAGGGCCCAACGTCTATGTTAGTGGCCCCCCCAAGGTACCTTTTGGTACATTACATAAAAAATAAAATAGAAAGAAAACTAAAATAAATTACAATCACATTCATAAATTGAATGTGCGTAAAATAGAGGAAAAGACTAATCTACCCCTACGACTAAACAAAATAGAAATATATATTTTATATATATAATAAGTAGATACATATACATATATATTAATATATGTATATGTATTACCTTATATATATAAAATATATATATTACATTGAATGATTAGGTATATAATTTAACAGTTTCTAGAGTCGTGCCTTGTGCGTACCCGCTTGGCCAGTTAATATCGAAACATAATTTAAATCCGATCACACAATGTGTTCAGTTATGCACGTATGAAAGTTATAGGGTACAACAGGTTCAATACTTATGGAATTGTGTGTGTGGTTGATGAAACATTGTATTTTGCTAGTTAACTTTCTTGTGCAGTGCTTTGCTTGTAATAGTTAGCTTACTTGTGCCAGTAAAATGCTTGTAATAATTTTAGCATTGTGCTCATGATAGTTACTCTGTGAATCTGTTGAAATTAAATTGTTATATAATTGCCTGTCTACTTGACATATTCTGCTTAATTATGTTCAATATTGTCATGTCTGTGCACCTACCAGTTTTTAGCGAAACTGACCCATTTTATGGGCAGGTAATGGATAGGTAATACAGTCTGCGATGGCACGATGGCGTGATGAGGTCAAGATAGAGCTCTTTCCCTGACGTTTCGCTCCTGAGGACATGTTGGTAAATTTGGTATAAAGTGTGATTCAAAATTTCTCTTTTATTAAACCGTGAGTTAATAAAAATTGTTTTAGTAAGCTTCTTCTTGGTTTCAACAAACGAATTCTCAATTATTGAAACTCCATTTCTAAACCATTTGATTTTAATGGTTGTGTGGGATTTGACAAAGGAAAGTTTACACTGTAATGCGCTCAAGGTCCATCGACTTGTTGTTTTAAAAATATCATTTTCCGCTGAAGTACTATTTAGACTCTGATAATTGTATGATTTCAAAGCTTTCTAAACTATTCTAAAAGTTACAAGTCCTGGATTTTTGGGGCGTTACACTCAGCCTTAGTGCTTGATCTAGCGACAACCTTTTGTTTTCTACTACTCCAAGAGACTAAATTTCTTCCAATAAAGACACAATATCCTGATATAGATCTTCGTTCATCTGGATCCCCTGCCCAGTCTATATCACAATATACAATAAGTTCGCGCTTATTCTTCCAAGACGACTGTGGTGAATATATCAACCTGTCCCCAATGGTCCCTTTCAGATATCTAAGAATCCTCTTAATCGCTTCCATATGTCCAGTATGTGGTGCATGCATAAACTGAGACTCTTGATTGACTGAATAAACAATATCAGGACGAGTGAATGTGAGATACTATAACATCCCTATTAGACTGCGATACCTAGTGGGGTCCTCATACGGATCTCTATCATGAGTGCTAAGTTTTTGGTGAAGCACACTTGGAGTTCCTAGATGCTTGCAGTCTTTCATACTTGTCTTGCTGAGAACGTCTACTGTATACTTGTGTTGAGTGAGGGTTAAACCATAAGCCTGATTATCAACTTCTACACCAAGAAAATAGCGCAAGGCACCAAGATCTTTCATTTTGAACCTCTGACCTAGTAAGTTTTTTACTTCTATGATGTGAGCTTTAGAGTTTCTTGTGATGACAATATCGTCAACATAAATTAATAGTAGGGTGATCACATCCTGACTTCTGAAAATGAATAATGAGTGATCCAATAGAGAACGTGAAAATCCATGTTTTTGAATCTCAAGCGAGAAACTGTCAAACCAAGAACGCAATGCTTGTTTTGGATCATAGATAGCTCTTTTTAGCCTGCACACATGGATTTTATAATTTTGCTCTTGATATCCAGGGGGGTGTTCCATATAGACTTCCTCCTTCAAATCCCCCTGCAGAAATGCATTTTTTACATCAAGCTGACTCGGCTTCCATCCATGTTCAACAACCAAGGAAAGAATAATTTGAATCGCCCCCATTCTCACCACCAGGCTGAAGGTCTCATCATAGTCTTGCCCTGCTTCTTGGGTAAACCCTTTTGTCACCAGTCTTGCCTTGTATCGTTCAATAGTTCCATCTGGCTTATACTTTATTTTGTAGACCCATTTGCATCCGACAACATTTTTGTCAGGTGGTCTGGGAACGATTTTCCAGGTTCCACATTCATGTAAGGCTTGCATTTCATTATTCATGGCTTCTACCCATTTGGTAGAAGTGGCTGCCTGATAGTACATAATAGGTTCATCTTCCTTATTGAGGACAGTTAAAAAGAGCTGAAAATCCAAGGGGAAGTTGTTATAACTGACCCACCTATCAATAGGATGTCGTATGCAATTTGATCTTCTGACCTCAAGAGTGTGAGAGGAGGTAGGATTGGCTGCTGGGGCGCAATTTAGAAGGCTTGACGTTGTCGTTCTCTGTCTAGAATAGGAGATGCCCTTGTATCTGCTCGATACCGATGATGGTACTTCTTCCTCATTCTTGATCCCGATGTCCCAGTGGTCTCAAACATTTCTTCTTCTTGCTGCACACAATCTGAAGGACAGACTTCATTGGAACTAGCAAAAAGTTCTGAATTCAGCCAAGGATAATAAGCTTCAGTTGTGTTAGAGGGCATTTTCGTTGTGCCAACTCTGTGATCAAAATTTTGCTCATCAAAGACAACATTTCTTGAGATTCTGATGTGTCTGTTGATAGGATCATAACACCTATATCCTTTGTAATCGTCTGTGTATCCCACAAATCTACACTTCTGAACCTTGTCCTGAAACTTGTTTCTCAAGGACCAATCAATGTGCACATAGCAAACACATCCCAAAGCACGCAAATCATGATAACTAGGATGAGCTCCAAAAAGGTAGTAGTAAGGAAACTTATTTTCCAGAACAACCATAGGCAATCTATTTATCACATGTACGGCAGAATGAAAAGCTTCTGTCCACAGATTGATGGGAAGGTTATTGTCATGAAGCAAAATCATGTTACTTTCAACGATATGCCTATGTTTTCGCTCAGCGATCCCATTTTGCTGAGGGGTGTGTGGACAGGACAGCCTTCTTCCTATCCCATTATTTTGGAGAAAAGAAATAAAGTCACTAGATGAGAACTCCCCACCTCCATCACATTGGAAAAAATTGGATGGACTTAGATAATTGATTTTTTACTAAGGAAATAAAATTTTGGAACAAAAGAAAAACTTCCAACTTATTTTTTATGAAATATATCCAGGTGTATCGAGAATAGCTATCTACAAAGATTAGGTAGTATCTGCTTCCAGATCCAGAGGCAACTGGGGCGAGTCCCCAAACATCAGAACATATTATCTCAAAAGGTTTTGAAGCTTTCTTATTAATGGAATGAAAAGGCAATACATGACTTTTGCATAAAAGACAACTGGAACACTTCTGACTTTTCTGATCCCTATTGAGACTTTCTTTTGGAATGAGATTATTAGAAACAAGTTTCTCAATAAAATGACTCCCACAATGTCCTAATCGACTATGCCATAAGAAAGGCTTATTACATTCAGAAATACTAAAAACATTTGCAGAATAGTAGGAACACGACTCTAATGAAGACTTCAAATCCAGATGAGTAGAGCGGACAAAATGACATGGAGCTTCTTGAAAGACATACATATTGCCTTGTCTTTTTCCTTCAACGAACGTTTCCCTCGTACGAAGGTCCTTGACCTGCACAGAGAAGGGAGTGAATTCAACTGAAGCATGATTATCATCAACAAGTTTAAAAACAGAGAATATTTTTCTTGATGTTGGGAGCATGAAGGACATCAGAAAGTTCAAGAGTAGAATGCGACATGGGAATGACAGTTTTTCCAACATGAGAGACGGGATGGTGGGATCCATCGCCGGTGACAATTTTACTTTGGCCAAAATAAGGAATAGGGTTAGAAAGTTTACCTGCATCACCAGTCACGTGAGTTGCTGCACCTGAGTCAACAAACCAAGTGCCTTGATCATTCTGCTTTAATTTCAATTTTGACAAGACGGATATCAACAAATCTTTAATCTCTCCACTGTCTCTGATATTGGTGGACTTTCTTTTGGGTTCTGTCTGTGAAGCCTTTCCTTTATTTTCTGGATTGTGCCAACAATTCGCCTTGATATGCCCCCTTTTGTTACAAAGGAAGCAAGAGGGAATGGATCTTTGTCCCTATGTATGAGTCAACATATTTGGGGTGGGAAGCAATCCACATCCTCCGTGTCCACTTCGCCCTTGTCCCCCTCGTCCTCGATCGTAAGTCACCCCTATGGCAAAAACTTCTTGGGAATTTGTATGAACATGAGTTTCTTCAGAAAAACCCTTCAGAGTCATTTCGTACTGAATTAATTTAGCTTGCAACTCATCAAAAGTAGGAAGGGCAGGCAGACACAATAGTGCGGTGACGATCATATTATAGTCGGGTCCCAATCCACTCAGAGTTTGTTGCACCATATCACTGTCACTCACGACACATCCTATAACTGAAGTTGATCTGTGATAGTCTTCATCTTGTTAAGATATTCCATGATGGTCATAGAATCTTTTCTCAGTAGCTGAAATTCCCTCTTGAGAAAAACCATCTTCGCCCGTGAAAATTGTGAATACGTCTGAACCAATCTCTCCCAAAGTTGCAGGGCAGTACAATTGTCGGGGATTGCAACAAGAACCTCTTGAGACAAGGTAGAAGTGATGTATGCAACTACTGATTGATCTTTCCTTTCCCAGTTGAGATATTCTGCATTTTTGACATACATAATTGAACTCGCCCCTTTATCATCTTTATCTTCTCTCGTAACAAATTCTAGCAGGACTGAAGTGGTTCCATCCAGGTGACCTAAGAGACCTTGGCTCCTTATAAAAGGAATGATTTGTCTCTTCTAAATCAAGAAGTTAAAGGTGTTTAACTTTTCAGAAACGAGTTGATTGAGAAAGCTTGAAGAAAGACTCGATTGAGAAGAATAAGAATCCATGGAGAAAGTAAATTTAACAAGAGTGTTCACAAAGTGCTCAATCTTCTGCCAGGGAAGTTTGTTGATTGCCTTTTTTTTTTGCGGCTGAGTAACCCTTAAAACTGGCGATCAGAGATGGTCAGATTTAAAAGGGAATCAAACCTAAGTTTCCCCTTGCACTTTTATAAGATTTGAGATTGACGTAATGAAAAAAAAATTACACATTGAATAAGAGTATTAATCTAAAAGTATTTTCAGTTGTGACAGCGAGAGGACTGCAAGAGGAGACACTTGAAAAAAAATGAGAATCAGATTAAAAAAAACGCTGTCACACAGCAAATACGAACAACAAAGAGGGCTTAATATCTCAGATCTGACGCAACTTCATCGTCAGATCTGGATACGCAGAGTAGATGCGTAGAGGGGAACATGCAAAAACAAAACAGATCTGGTGCACCAGATCTAAAAATACCAGGCGAAAGGGAAAGATGAATCGGGGTTTCACGTGAATGGGTGAATCGACTTCAGCGATTCACGTGAAACAGAATTTTCCTCCTTTTTTTTGATGCACAGGATTTACGTGAATAATGATTCACGTGAATATCAGACCCACGTGGATATCAGACCCCCGTGAGACGTGAATTCACCAGAGAGGAATTAGAAAAGAGAAGGAGAAACGAGAGATAGAAAGAAGTAAAAGAAACTGAAGAAGAGTAGAAGACGAGACAAAGGAGTCCTCAAACCTCTGATCGGTCGGTCGCACCTTTTGGAAGCCTCTTCAACCCTAGATGGATCTTCGCTTTGATACCATGTTAGAATCTTCTTTGGAACCTGTGGAGAAAAGAGAAAGGGGATAGAAGAAGAAATGGGTTGCGGCTGTCACGATTTCAGTAAATGAAATCATGACCTAAACATTGTATTAATATGCTTAAGTGTACAGTATGGGTCCGGATCTGGTATAATGTCCAGACCCGAAGGAAATGAAATAAAAAAAAACTATACATACAATGGACTCAGGTCTTGATATCCAGACCCGTACGCCTAAACACACTTTTTCAATATCCATACAAGGATAAGTGCATGCACTATCATCAATATGCAGAAATCATAATAAAACCATCATACTTCAATCCTATTACCAAATTCTTACAGCGAAACTAAAAACGGAGCAGCTATAGTACACTAACATCATTAGCAAGTTGTAATGTGCATATGCCAGTGAGAATCATTAAGGATGGTGGTGACCCATGGTGACATCTTTTTGGGCCACCAGTGGGGTCTACATCTATACAGATCATTTTCACAAATATCATATTTTTATTGGATATCCACACAAGGATTAGTGCATGCACTATCATCAATATGCAGAAATCATAATAAAACCATCATACTTAAAGCCTATTACCAAATTCATACAGCAAAACTAAAAACGGAGCACCTTTTTTTTTAAGTAAACCATAACTATAGATAATATGGAAAACAGCATTTTATTAAAGCTGTGAAGAAAATAATTGCATCATTACTATTAGGCTAAAAAAGGGAAGGGATCAGGGATTTCTTTTCTCCCTTGCAAAATGAAAATAACTAAAATGATAGTTGGCACAATCCATTAGTTCCTCCAGCATGATGAAGGAACTAGTCACGAATTATCATATCAAACCGGGAAAACATCCATCTTAAAAATTTAAATTTGTTACACAGCAGAAACTTCACAATTTCAGGGATGAAAGTAGGCAAAGAAAGAAATGCAACATGCGAGGAAAATGACAAGGCCACCGAACTTTGGAGTTTGATAGACTATGCATTCCAGATTTGGAAAATGGATATTAGATAAATACTCTCTAGACACGTACCTTTACAATAGCAACTGCAAATGATGCAGGTATAAAGGAGAAAGCAATATTAATGATAATGGCAGCTGAAAATGCATCCAAATCCTACAAAATAAAAAAGAGAATCATGTCCATCCCAAGATAGTTTCCAATGAAATTTAGTAATATAAAAAACTAATTTTGCCTGAATAAGACTAATGGACAAAATAGATATATTAAAATTAACAAAACTAGATAATGGAGAAAATAGAAAAAGAAATAAAGAGTCAGATCAAATGGCAGAACCTATAAAGAAAAGAGAAGTCATATAGACAAAAATAAAATAAAATGAAGCAGCATCAAGATCACATGATAAAACGACCCTATTTAAAATTCTCCTATGAGACAACGTTTGAGCTTGGTCAAGCCTGATAAGAATAGACTTGTGTGTGTAGATAGGGATATTCTGTCTTTTAATGATCTGTATGTTACATCTGCAACCAAACATGTAGATCACATTTGGAGGGTTAGGTGTGCAAAAAACATTTAAAAATTACAGATATTACAGTTTTTTACTAGGGGGTTCCTTGCTCACGAGGGTAGCAAACATTAATCTCGACCAACAAAGGTAATTTTGAATGGTGTTAGCATCAAACAACCAATGAAAGCCTTTTTAGTGCCAGATTTAATTTTAAATCCAACAACCCCAAGAAAACTCTCTCTCTCTCTCTCTCTCTCTCAACACCATCCATTGCTCTCACCAGAGTGCCACCTCCCACGACCATCGGTCGCCTACAGTAGAGCGCCACCTCCCACCAACATTTGTCAGCCCACCCTATGTAGTCAAAAGCCCCGACTAGGCACCGACTACTTTGCCTAGTCAGTTAGACGTAAGTAAAACGCCTAGGCTTTGCAATTCCTAGGTAGGTACCTTAAAAGGTACCAATTTTGCTGACTAGGCACCGACTAAGGCACCTAGTCAGCAACTAAGCTGCCTCCGCCTATGCACGAGGGCAATTTAGCCATTTATTATTCTTATATATATTGTTATTTTTTGTATTATATATAATTATATATACGTGTGCGTTTTTGTGTGATTTGTTCTGTGAAATCATGAAAACATGCTTATATATATATATATATATATATGTGTGTGTGTGTGTGTGTGTGTGTGTGTGTGTGTGTACTACTTAGTTTTTGGGATTTTTTCTGTGAAACATTGGAAGTATATGTGTGTGTGTACAATTATATATATGTATATTCTGGTTATGTATATTAATATATTTTGTGAAAGCATGTGTAATTTTGTACTTATGTAATGAAAACATCTTATTAGTAAAAAAAACTAAACATATTTTTATGTATATTTTGTGTACATTTTAAATTTTAATTGGGGTACCGACTAATCCGACTGGTCCCACCTAGTCCTCGACGAGTCTTTTTAGGGGTCTACCAACTAGGCACTGCCTAGCGCTTTTGACTACATAGACCCCACCAAAGTGTTGCCTCCCACCACCATCCTTCCCACGCCGGACCACCTTCCTCTTCACCACCTAATGCACAACCATCAGAAGGCACACTACCTTAGTGGGAAAGAAGAGCAACAAAAAGACAAAGTAGTTGGTGGTGTGGAAGGATGGAGGAAATAGAGGGTGGGTGGACGAGAGGTTTGTTGGGAAGGATCTCGTGAGGAACTACGAGCACGAGTGGAGCATGCACTAGTAGAGGTGGTGGTGTGAAAGAGGGAAGGTGGTGGTGAGGGAAGTAATATTTGGTCAAGTGGAAGGATGTGGATGAGGAGAACATCAATTCAGAGAGCTAGGGTTTCAGCAGCCTTAGCAAACATAAGAGAGAGAGATTCCGCTGGCGTGAATGAGCTAGTGGGAAGTGCATCGGAGTCCAATGGTCTTTGTTTGCCAGGGTTCCGGTGTAGAGAGAGAGAGAGAGAGAGAGAGAGAGAGAGTTTATGAAAGGCTGGTAAGCAGATTCAACATTAAATCTGATGGCCAGCAAGCGTTCGTTGGCATTCGACGCTAAAGGCGTTCGAAGGTATGCTGGTCTCTAAGAGAAAGTGATGAAAACATACTAAATGGATTTCTATGGATCTTTCGACGCTTTTTTTGCAATTCTGGCACCATAGATGTGTTTGGCATGGTTGATTTATTAGGAATGGACACCCAGATCATGTTTTTCTATGAAAAAAATGATATTTGGACACGCAAAAATTTATGAAGATTTTAGACCGTCGTTTTTTCAAACCTTATAAAAACCTAACTATGCATTGGAATCAAACACTCCAAGAGCTGATCCTTATAAATTGAGCATGTAGATCACATCCGTACGGTCAAAATTTAAAAGTAAAAAGATATATATGGGTTAATATTTGGTATTATTGAAGGCACAAAACTATTGAGTATAATTCAACTTCTTTTCTACTTTTTGATTTTTTTTATAGATCATACCATATGGATATGATCTACAGGGTTTGTTTAGTATAAAATGAGTTTTGAATCATGTGATTTTCACATGTAAGTAGGATTTCTAAGGGATTAAAAAATCAATGAACCACAATGCACTACAATTTAACAACTCAAAAAATCATATTTTCAAATCGAAAAAATATATAAACCAAGGTTTGATCCTTAGCAAACAAACTATGCAAAACATATCTATGTGGTCAGATTAAGTGGATAAAGCCCGAACCTATATTTCCAGCTCAACAGTTTTGTGCCCTAACGAATAGGTTTTTATAAGATTTCAAAAATCAACGGCCTACAATTTTCATAAATTTTTGAGGCTCCAAATACCTTTTTTTCCATCCAAAATGAATCAGGCTGAAAACATGTGCACTTAGAATTTCAAAAAACACCAGAAATCTGAAAAAATGTTTCATTTAGCACCATGCCATATTTAGCAAGGATCCTGTATCACACACACACACACACACACACACACACACACACACACACACACACACACACACACACACATAGGTGATCTTTTGAAAATATCATGATAATATAGCTGTAAATTCATAAAACATTGTTAAAGGGAAAATATTCTGATATTTTGAAAATATCAGAAATTTATGTATATCACGAAAATATCACAATATTATCATTTATTTTACTTTTTTACTTATTTTCTAAATCTTAAATATGCTTCTCTTCTTTCTTTTAAATTTTTTACTTATTCCATTTATTATATGTGTATGTTATTATCTAAATATTTTATTTTCCTACTTATTTTTGCTATTTTTATATTTTTTTATAATTATAAGTACCAAGTTTTTCCTGAGATTTATCAACTAAACCTAAATTATCACAAGAAATTGCCTTGCAGAGATAATAGACAAGACCGTTATTTTTGGATATGATATATATAGGGAATAGCAAACTCTATTTTTTTTTTGTTTTTTGACTCTATTGGACCCCACGGATGTGATCTACATGCTACATTTAGTGGGGATCAGCATTTGGATCACTGGATTCAAACACCAGAGCAGGTTTTTCTGGCTATTGAAGAATAAAAAGGCATAACTGCATCAAATGATCCAAGGGCCAATTCCCACTAAATCAAGCATACCGCACATCTACAACATCAGACTGAGCCAAGACAGCTTGCATCATCAGATTCCAGATAGATTGTACATACAAATGATTGTATCAAATATATATATATATATATATATATATATGTGTGTGTGTGTGTGTGTGTGTGTGTGTGTGTGTGTGCATGCATATGCACGTATGTATCTATGCATGTATGAATTCAAGAAAGAAGGTAATAACATAACAGACATGATGCTGTGAGCGTTGAGTAGCTGTCATCGGCAGTGGATGGTTTCGAGTACGAATAACCATATTTTTGTCATGCATAGCAAGTCCCAAAATTGCGTTATTCACTAAATTGATGTAGGTTGGAGCTGCATGCTGACAGGAACAGTTGTGAAGCACAGTATAACCAATGCTCTCATCCACATTTTGTTCATCCATTAAAACTGCGCCATATCTTGCAATTGTAAACAAGAATCAAATCAGAATGTGCACAACAAGGGACTCAAACAATGAAGAAAAAGAAAGAAGAGCTGGGTAATGCAGAAGAAATATTTGACAAGAAAATCAACCTAATAACCTGGGAACCAAAAAGGTGCACAGTATAGCTCTTGTGATAATAGAAAGTTATAAATCACAATAGCTTCTAGATATATCAAGGGTACAAAAATAATAGATACAATGAAGCTTCATGCAATATGGGAAATTCTGCATGAATTTTGAGGGCCTTCCTGACATTTATTCCTTTAACATAATGAATTTGAACTGACCCTGTTCTCCCCCCAAATGGAAAAGCAAAATTTGTCTAGATTTAAGCATCAAGAACGATAAAAATACATGCGGTATGCATGCAGAAATTTGCAGACATGTTTAGGGATGCAGAAAATCAGATTTAAGTATCAAGAACAATAAAAATACATATGGAATGCATGCAAAAATTTGCAGACATGTTTAAGGATGCAGAAAATCAGATTTACGCATCAAGAACATTAAAAATACATGTGGTATGCATGTAGAAATTTGCAGACATGTTTACCCCTTAAACCCATACGATTTAAGTCATGCTAAACCCTCGTTCTATTGGAAAAATAGAACCTGTACCTTACTGCTGCAAAAACACGAAAAGAATAGGAGGAGGAGGTGGAGAAGGTGATGCCTTTCTCTTTCTCACTTTTTCCTCTCTCTCTCTTTCTCTCTCTTCTTTTTTCTCTCTTTCTCTTTTTTTTTCTCTCTCTTCTTTTTCCTCTCTCTCTCTATTTGACGTTCTTGGGAGAGGGAGGCTTAGCCTCTCTCTTTATAGGAGTCTTCTAGGGAGTGATGCCCAACCTTTTAATTATTATTATTATTTTTTATAGAGTTCTACTGGACAGAGAACTCTTCTCTAACTTAACTACCCCCTTTTTAAAATATATATACATATATATATATATATATATATATATATATATGTGTGTGTGTGTGTGTGTGCGTGTTAAAGTTTTAACTTCATATTTTTATTTAAAGGATTTATAAATGGGCTATGGGTCGGGGCTGGACCCATGACCCAAATACACTCGGATTTCAGCCCATATATATATATATATTCATGGATATTGGTCAATATGGATCATGGACCCTAACAAGATCCATTTTGGCATCAACCCATTTATTTGCATATATGTGTACATGGGTCTTAGTCAATATGGAAACTCGACCACATCCAGATCCATATTGATGTCAAGCCCTATATATATATATACGTGGGTCTTAGGCGATATGGATCCTGGACCAGGTCCACATCCATATTGACGTCAAACTATAATATATACATGGGCATTTTTGTCGATATAGATCCTGGACTAGGTCCAAATCCATATTGACGTCAACCTATATATATATATATATCTATATATATATCTATATCTATATATATATATATATATATATGGATCTCATCAATAGGCCCTGGACCATGTCCAGACCCATATTGATGTCAGCCCATATATAATAATTTATTATTTTTAATTTCAGACATAAAATATAATTATTGAATTAAAATTTGTATTTACAAACTTGAAATATAGGAAAAATTATGAGATATTACATGTTGCCTCCAAAGGAGGATACACTTATAATGTTATTTTTGTAGATGATTACTCTCGCTATACTTGGATATATTGTTTAAACTAGAAAAAAAAATCATCTCGGACCCGGGTCGGATCCGGATCCGACCCGGATCCAAGCCCCCGTGAGAGGACGGCTATCGGTAGGCCGTAAGGGCCTACCGAGCGGCGCCCGCTCCCCCTTTTCCTGCTTATAAATGAAGCAGGCGGGAGGGGGGGAAAGCATCGAAGGCTTTCCCCTCCCCGTCGCCTCTCCTCTCCCCGACGCCCCTTTTCCCCCTCTCGGCTCCCCCGATTTTCCCTCTTCCTCTGTCTCCCCCTCCTCGCCGTCGCTGCGACCCGCCGACACCCGCTAGCCACCTTCGTCTGACTCCGCCGGCGACCTCCAGGTGAGTCCCCCTCTCCCACGTCTTCCTGTTTCATGCGTGAGAGGGGCAAGTGTTGCAGACAGTTTCAGTTATGGATTAAAAAGAAAAAGAATTACAACCTTAAGCTGATATGAATTGGGGATATAGAACTACAGATGCATGGATGCTAAATACAGACATTTTCAGAATTACGATAAAATGCCAAACATAAATTTTGTTAGAGGACTTCACCGGAAGTATTCTGCTGCAAACAGTAAATTACCTAAACATGCTTAAGTACTGCACCATGAAGCAGACACAAAATCTGATAATCAAGGATTTGACACCAATATGCTGTTTTCACCTAACGAAATTTAGACATGTACTGCCAACAGTATTCACCTAAACATGCTTATGGACAGTTAGAGGAAACAAATACAGAAAATCAGATTTGGTAAACTCCACAAAATAACATATTTCTCAAGTATTAAAATTGTCAAAATAATGTGACATCTTTAAACTATCACGCACTTCTGATTAACTATGTTAATATGGCAACTACGCAAACTCCCAATCTACTATTTAAACATATTACAATTCTGATCAGCCGTTTCAACCTTGAAGACAGGCAACTAAATTTTTTTTTGACCATTCACAACTATAACAGAACCATGAACTGTGTGGATCAGATGCAAACTCTGAATATTTTCAAATAGCAATCATTGTATGTGTCAAATGCTAAAGATTTAACCTACTTCGACCTGTAATGCATACATGCATTGAACCAAATGGGACTGCACGTATTATCTACCAACCAATGATATTGCATACTAAAGTTTCCTCGTTAAGCAATTGAATTCCAATATGCTTGTAATATTAACAGCAGGAACTCATAAAGAAGAAATCGATAGGCATCATCCCATCCGGTCGCATGTTCAACAATTTAGATTAATGTACACCACAGTTATCTAACTTTATTAACCGTGTACAGAAAGGTGAGTGATCCACCAAATTTTTAAATGGTATATCTAATAGTGATTTTCCCTTGGAATTAGACATGCTTCGGTCCACAACCTCACACCCCAAATACACGACAGGCTAAGCCCTCTTAACAGGAATCGAACTCCCTTGGCAAAAATCTAAAATAAGCCCTTAACTGAAAACAAAACCCCCTTTTTTTTCATAGAAACACCCAATGAAACCCTCAAATCATGCGATAACAATGTTTCTTCCTTGACAGACCCATCATAACCGGATGCAATCAACACCGAGCAATAAAAGTGCAGAGTTACTACTATTTTCCGGCGAAGGGGTTGCGTCAACCACGAGGGGAGGTCGTCGGCCTGGACAGCACCACCACTAGAGAGGTCGGCTTCTCCCAACAAAGCTTCGAGCTGCAAGCCAGAGATCGGAGGGTGATCCGAGGGTTAGAGAGATAGAGAGAGAGAGAGAGAAAATGGGATAGTGAGAGAGGGAGAAAGAGGGGTTCGAGGGTCCACCTTTTGTAGGAGGGTGGCCTTCCGAAAAGTGTTAAAATGTACCTATTATATATATATACATATATATATATATATTCTGTTTATTACATCAATACCCGATAGGGGTATTTTTGTAATTTCACAGTTGTTTTAGAAAACAACTATTTTTTCCTTTTTGATCAAATGTAATTTTTATTATTTATTTTTTTATTTTTATTTTTATTATTTTTGAGGACCAAAAGGGGCTCCAACATAGAAGTCGTTGGAGCCCCCAACGGTCACAAATGTGACCGTTGGGGGCTCCCAACGACTCTATGGGAGCCCCCTTTTGGCTCTCCTTTTGAGGCCCTTTGGCCCTCCTTTTTCCTTCTCCTTCTCTTGTATAAATAGGGGTGATCCCCTTGTGTATTTTCATCTTGGAGAGCTCCTCTCTCATTTCAATAAGAGGCTTTGTATATTGTTGCCTTCTTAAAGGCTTGTGCTTGTATTGTCCCTTCGTGGACTTGTGATATTTTCTCTTTTATTCATTGTTGTATGTGCTTGTATGCACTCTTTATATTTCCGCAATATCTCATTACATGGTATCAGAGCCACTCGATTCTTGAAGGAAATGTGTGGTTCGTGTATCTCTTATTTTGGTGGACATCTTCTCACTTCTTGGCAACATCATGGAGACAAAGATTGATCTTTCTTTCAAACTCAATGGAAAGAACTATATGATGTGGGCATCGGCAATGGAGAATAATCTCAAAGGGAAGAAGCTTTGGGGTTATGTCATGGGGACCGTTCCGGAACCGAAGATTATGCTCACAAAAATGGAAGAAGATCAAGAAAAAGCTCTTGAGGGAGATGCTCGTCTCAAGGCCATTGAAAATCATCAAAAGAAAGTAGAAGATTGGGAAAGCAATCACGCAAAAATCCTTGCGTGGTTTATGAACAATGTGGAGCTTAAGGTATGTGCTAATATAGCTAAATTTCGTCGAGCCAATGAGGCTTGGTCCTTTATGAGGGGTATGTATACCCAAAAGGATCTTGCAAGAGCATACTTCTTGCAAGAAAAAGTTAGAACCACCAAGCAAGGTGATTCTAGCATTCAAGACTACTATAGTGCCCTTAACCCACTATGGGATGAATTGGCTCTTTTAGAGCCAAAGTGGGTTTCTATGGAAGATGTTGATTTAAGACAAAAACAAATGGAACAAGAGCGATTGTTTCAATTTCTTTTTGGGCTACGCCCCGAATTTGAGCAAGTGAGATCCTCACTTCTCCATAGATCTATTTTTCCTCCTATTGAGGATGCTATTGCCGAAATCACTCAAGAGGAGACAAGGCTTGGCATGAGTAAGCATGTTGATGAAGTCCTTGCCGTATCCAAACCGGGTAACAATGTTAGAACCTATAAGCCTCCTCATTTTGGGAAACAAGGGAACTACAATGGAGGAAGAAAAATGATTGTTTGTCATTATTGCAATGAGCCGGGTCACATTAGACCCGTTTGTCCAAAGCTTATGGGAGCCTTCAAGCCTAAAGTAGCCTCTCTTGAAGAAACCACCTCCAAAGAAGATGAAGGCAAAAACAATGACATTAAAGAAACTCTTGGACAAATATCTATGGCTCTCCAACAAATGCTTAAAGTTTCTTCCTCCACATCGGGTGCGGCCATTGCTTCGACATCATCACCCGGTACGTATTCTTGGATCCTTGATTCCGGAGCTTCTTTTCATATGACCCCTCATGAGAATGCACTTAGTGATGTTTGCATCAATTCAAAGGACTCTTGTGTCTCAACGGCCGATGGAACTTTTTTGAAAATTTCAAGTATTGACTCTTTTAAAGATTCTCAAAATTTTTGTGTTCCAAAAGTAAGAGTTGTTCCCAAATTAAATTTAAACCTTTTTTCGGTTTCTCAAATTGCCGACCATGGATGTGAAATATCTTTCTCATCTAATGGTTGCTTTGTGCAGGATCTCCGGTCCGGGAAGCGGATTGGGCAAGGCCATAGAAAGGGAGACCTCTATTATATGGACCATCTTGATCTCCCTACAAATTTTTTTTGTTCTTATGTCCAAGAAAAAAATATGGAAACTTGGCATAAAAGACTTGGTCATCCAAGTTATTCCAAAATGTATGTCTTTCCTTTTGGAAACAAATTTTGTAAGGAAAAAGAAATTAATTGCAAAGATTGCATTTTTGGAAAAATGAAGTCTATTCCTTTTCCAACTAGATCTTTTTTCTCATCAAGGCCTTTTGAATTGGTGCATTCGGATGTTTGGGGTCCTTCTCCGGTTATGTCTAAAGGGGGTTATTCATATTATGTTACGTTTGTTGATGACTTTACTCGGTATGTTTGGATTTATTTCCTTAGTCATAAGTCGGAAGTATTTACTTTCTTTAAAGATTTTCATAAAAATGTTCAAAATCAATTTCAAAGTAACATATCTATTTTAAGATCCGATTCCGGTGGTGAATACTTATCTCACGAATTCCAAAATTATTTAAGCCAAAATGGCATTTGTCATCAAAAGTCATGTCCTAGGACTCCCCAACAAAATGGCCTAGCGGAAAGGAAACATAGGCACATTATAGAAACCGCTAGAACATTGCTTGTGTCTAGAAATATTCCAAAAAAATTTTGGGCGGAAGCCGTTCTTACCTCAACCTATCTAATCAATAGAATGCCCTCCTCTAAGTTAAAAAATGCTTCTCCCTATGAGAAACTCTTTAAGTTTTCACCCGATTTTAATCGACTTCGTATTTTTGGTTGCAAATGTTTTGTCCTACTACATAAAAGGGATAAGTTATCTCCCAAAGCAATTGAATGTGTATTTTTTGGATATGGTGAAAATCAAAAAGGGTATAGATGTTATGATTTTAAGAATGATAAACTATATGTTTCAAAAGATGTAACATTTCTCGAAGACGAAAACGGTTTTGATAAAATAGAAGAGACAAATGAAATTGATTATGTATTCTTATATGATCTTATTGATGACATACAAGAAGATTCTCTTGAAAACATAGATGACACTCACGAGGTATCCCCTCTTGACATAACACTCTCAAATGATAATAATTCAAATACAAATGTTCATGATAGCAATGCCAATATAAATGTTTACTCAAGAAGAAATCAAGAAAAACCTATTAGTGCCCTCGAAAAATACTCTCAAATTTCCGAATCTAGGAACCACAAGTTAGGCATTCTTCTAGAATATCAATACCCCCAAATAGGTTTGTCTCCTATGACTCTTTAACTCCCCACTATCGGGCATGTTTGATAACTCTACACTCTTATTTTGAACCAACCCACTATAATCAAGCTAAATCTATACCTCATTGGGTTGAAGCAATGCAAGTTGAACTAAATGCTTTAAAAAAGGCCAATACTTGGGAAGTAGTTGATCTACCCTCACACAAAAAACCTATTGGTTGTCGTTGGGTCTTCAAAGTTAAAACTAAAAGCGATGGCTCGTTGAAACGATATAAAGCAAGATTGGTTGCTAAGGGATACTCCCAAGAATATGGTATTGATTACGAAGAAACATTCGCCCCCTAGCTCGTATGACAAGTGTCAGAACCTTAATAGTTGTCGCATCAACCAAAAAATGGCCTATTTATCAACTTGACGTAAAAAATGCTTTTTTAAATGGAAGTTTAAGTGAAGAAGTTTATATGGATCCACCACCCGGAATAAATATTAAGCAAGGTCAAACACTTCGGCTTTTAAAGGCATTATATGGTCTTAAACAAGCTCCTAAGGCTTGGTATGATCGTTTTAGTGATATCATGATAAAATTAGGATTTCATTCTTGTTATACTGACACTGCTCTTTTTGTTAAAAATGCAGGTTCTAGTATCGTAATTTTGTTGCTTTATGTTGATGATATGATTATCACTGGAAATGATCAAAGTAGTATTATTAATGTTAAAAATATGTTAAAAGATAATTTTGATATGTCTGATTTAGGTTTTCTCATATATTTTCTTGGAATTGAGGTTGCATATTCTCCTAGAGGATATATTTTGTCACAGATGAAGCTTGCTGCAGATATATGTTCTAAGTCTGGGATTTCTGATGATAAGAAGGTAGAGACTCCCGAGGTTATTAATGCCAAGTTACGGTTAGAAGATGGGGTTCTTCTGGAAGATCCTACACCGTACCGACAACTCATTGGGTCTCTTACATATTTAACCATCACCAGACCAGATATCACTCATGCGGTTCACTCAGTCAGTCAATTTCAGCATGCTCCTACAACCGTGCATATGAGTGCGGTTCTCCGAATCATTCGCTACATTCGGAATACCATCAATAAAGGGCTATTTCTATCCTCCTCTTCCCCTTTGAATCTTCTTGCTTATACTGATGCAGATTGGGGAGGTAATCCCAATGATCGAGTCTCAACTACTGGTTTTTGTGTCTTTTTAGGGGACTCATTAATTGCTTGGCGATGCAAGAAGCAGCAGAAAGTTTAACTCTCATCCACTGAAGCTGAGTACCGGGCAATGGCAACCACAACAATGGAACTTGTATGGCTTCGCAGTTTGCTTAAAGATATGGGAGTTGATATTACTGAAGCCTCCAAGCTGTGTTGCGACAATAAGAGTGCCATCTATATCGCAAGCAATCATACTTTTCATGAACGTACGAAGCATATCGAAATGGATTGCCACTATGTTCGTGACGAATTTTTACGAGGAACTATTGCTCTGCCATATGTCACTTCAGAATATCAGTTGGCAGACTTCTTCACCAAAGCTCTTCCAGCTCCTCGGTTCATGTTTCTTCTCGGCAAACTTTCCGTCCTTCCCCCGTAAAGTTTGAGGGGGGGTGTTAAAATGTACCTATTATATATATATATATATATATATATATATATATATATTCTGTTTATTACATCAATACCCGATAGGGGTATTTTTGTAATTTCACAGTTGTTTTAGAAAACAACATTTTTTCCTTTTTGATCAAATGTAATTTTTATTATTTATTTTATTATTTTTCTTTTTATTATTTTTGAGGACCAAAAGGGGCTCCAACATAGAAGTCGTTGGAGCCCATGTGACCGTTGGGGGCTCCCAACGACTCTATGGGAGCCCCCTTTTGGCTCTCCTTTTGAGGCCCTTTGGCCCTCCTTTTTCCTTCTCCTTCTCTTGTATAAATAGGGGTGATCCCCTTGTGTATTTTCATCTTGGAGAGCTCCTCTCTCATTTCAATAAGAGGCTTTGTATATTGTTGCCTTCTTAAAGGCTTGTGCTTGTATTGTCCCTTCGTGGACTTGTGATATTTTCTCTTTTATTCATTGTTGTATGTGCTTGTATGCACTCTTTATATTTCCGCAATATCTCATTACAAAAAGGAAGGAAGCTTTCCCCTCCGGCGGCTGCGGTTTCCCTCCCCCATCTCCCCCACTCTCAATGTGTTAGGGTTCAAAAGAACCCTAACCTGTGATTTATCGAGGGAGGGGGTTTTCCCCCCTTCCTATTTTTATCGGGCAACCCCTATCGGGTTGCCCCTTTATTTTTATTTATTTTTTATTTTTTTAACCCCCACTCCTTTCCTTTTGCAGGGTGTGGGCCGGGTTCGGGGCTGGGTCCAGGTCCGAACCACGACCCGCGACGCTGGATCCGGGGATTTTAAAAGCGTGGATCCGGGTCGCGTGAATAACAGTGGATCCATGGGTTGGATCCACTTGGGTCCAACGATGGATTCGACAAGTTTATTTGCTATTATACTTTAATACCCATATATATTTTTTTCTTTTTGGATCCAGGTAACGGATCCTAAGCCCAAATCATGCTAATTATAACATATGTATATACGCACAGTTTTTAGGTAATTGTATAAAATTTGCGATTATTACAGCTGTGGCCTTCCCCACCCAAGCAAACAGGGGGGCGTCTCCTCCTCCACCGCCTCGGGTCGAGCCAACAGTTTTAGGCAAGACCCCAACTCCGTCAGAGCTTCATATGCTAGCCTCCGTAATGCCGATTGTTGTGCCCGAGTCTCCGACCATTTATGTTTCGGACTCGGATGTGTCATATTCTCCATAATACACGCCTGCTACTCCTCTTTACGGGGAATATCCTTCGAAGGATGACGATGATCTCCCATTTACCCCCAAGCGCAATTTTAGACGCACAGGGAATAAGAGGGAATATCTCTGTCAGTTCTTTGGTCCCGTCTGAAGGGAGTCTTGGATGTTAAGAGTTGGTCTGGGTCTATATACTTTTTGTACTAGACTACTCTCATTTTGATGCTTTTGTATCGGCATTGCCGAATATTCTGGATACTTTATACAAAAAGGGATGATGAAATATATTATGTTGCTTGTTGTTTTAGTCGTAAGCTTAACTTAGTTCGTTGTATTATTTTCAAGGATGAGGAGAAGTTCGAATGAAGATTCCGCCGACGAATGGTCTGAGCAAAGGGGATTCGTGATGGATACCCTCAGCACTTTGGCCGAGACGATCAAAAGTCAAGTCGCCACACAAAGAGAGTGTGTTCCTACAGATTCGGGGGTCACTTACGAGAAATTCTTAAAACTAGACCCTCCAACTTTCTTCGGCAAGGTAGATCCCGACGCCGCAGAGCAGTGGGTCCAAGAAATCGAAAGGGTGTTTCTGGTCCTTTCGGTTTCCGATGAAAAGAAAACTTTATTTGGGTCCTTCCGATTAAAGGACAATGCTAGAGTTTGGTGGGACGCGACTCGGAAAAGGCATTTCCCGAATGCAGAGGTCATCCCATGGGATGCTTTTAGGTGTGTGTTTTACGAAAATTACTTTCCTCCTCATGCGAGGGAAAAGAAAAAGGCGGAATTCTTGGAGCTGGGTCAGGGCAGCTTATCGTTGGGCAATTACATCGCCACGCTTCAGCAATTGGAACAATACTGCCCTACTCTTTTTGAAAGTGAACGCGAGCGAGCAGGCAAATTTGTCCGTGGCCTAAAGGAAGGACTCAGGTACCGGGTCCTTTCAAGCATGCCCGTGACCTTCTCAGCAGCGACCCTCTTAAACGAGGATTGAGAACGTTCGAGAGCGGCACAGGTTAAAAAGTCACCTGTATCTGGAGGTGACCAGAAGAAAGCACAGTCTCATGGTCAGGTGCGGCGACCACCTTTTCCCGTTAAGTCCGAAGAAGGGAAGCAGCAAGGACTACCTGCAAAGAGGCAACACCAACAGAATCGCCCACCGCCTCGATGACCCGCGGGGAATGGATGCGCTAGGTGCAAGGGATGTCACGTCGGACAGCCATGCCCCTTGGATACGGGGGGTTGTTTGTATTGCGGTAAAATGGGTCACTACGCTCGTGATTGTCGCAAAAAGGCGGTCGATGAATTCAGGCAGTTGGGTGGAGTACCTCAGTCTCCTCATCAGCAACAGCCCCAACCAACGTACCAGCAGCAGCAGCAACCGCAGAGCAGCGGAGTGAATAAAGTCCCAGGGCGAGTCTACGCCACTATCGTCGAGCAGTTGACCAAAAGAGAACTCGTACAAGGTACTCTCTTAGTTGTCGACCATGCTGTTTTCGTTCTTTTTTATTGTGGTGCTACGCACACCTTTATTTCGACAAAATTTGCGGCCCAGTTGCAATCGCCTGTTCTGCGCTTGCATACAGCTTTAAAAGTATATAATCTGTTGGGGGAGAACGCTAGTTGTGTGACGTTTATTCCTGATCTCGATGTGGTAATTTCGGATCGTCTTTCGCCTGCATGCTCCATCTTGTTGAATATGTCAGAATTTGACCTCATTTTGGGCATGGATTGGCTGTCCCAGCATCATGCCAAAATCGTTTGTCGCCAGGGCAAGATCACCTTCTCCCCTCAGGATTCTTCGAAAGTGGAATTTCGAATTCCTCGACCCATGCAAGCAAGCCGGATGATTTCAACCCTTAAGGCTCGTAGCTTCATTTGCAAGGGTTGTCCAACTTTCCTCATCAACGTCGTTAAGTCGGACCCTACGCCTGCGCTTATTGATACCCTAGATGTGGTTAGTGAGTTTCCAGATATCTTTTCCCAGAAGTTGTCTGGCCTTCCTCCGCCTCGTGAGGTGGAATTTGGCATCGAATTGTTGCCTGGAATTGCCGCCATATCTAAGGCCCCATATCGGATGGAATCTGCCGAGCTCGAAGAACTCAAAAGGCAGTTACAGGAGCTTTTAGATCAAGGATTCATTCGTCTAAGCGTATCACCCTGGGGAGCTCCTGTACTCTTCGTGAAAAAGAAGGATGGAACCTTGAGGTTGTGCATAGATTATAGAATGCTCAACCAGGTGACGATTAAAAATAAGTACCTTTTGCCGCGTATTGAAGACCTTTTTGACCAGTTGCAGAAGGCCAAGATCTTCTCCAAGATCGATTTGAGATCCGAATACCACCAACTCAGGATCAAGGACAGCGATATCTCAAAAACAGCTTTTCGCACCCGGTATGGGCATTATGAGTTTACAGTTATGCCCTTCGGTCTTATGAATGCTCCTGCTGCATTCATGGACCTTATGAATCGAGTGTTCAGACCGTTCTTGGACATCTTTGTGATAGTGTTCATTGATGATATTCTCGTCTACTCAGAAAGTCGGGAGCAACATCGTGGGCACTTGCGCATCGTTTTAGAGACCTTAAGGAAAGAGCAGATCTTTGCGAAGTTTTCCAAGTGCGAGTTTTGGCTCGAGGAAGTAATGTTCTTGGGCCACATCATTTCTAGCAAGGGTGTCTCTGTAGACCCTTCAAAGGTTGAAGTTATGCTAGACTGGCCGCAGCTGCAGAATGTCCGTGACATTCGAGGTTTTCTTGGGTTAGCAGGATATTATAGGCATTTTATCCAGGATTTTTCAAAAATCGCTTTGCCTATGACTCGGTTGCTGAAAAAGGAAGCCAAATTCGTATGGGATGATCGTTGTGAGGCCAGTTTTCAGCTATTGAAGGAGCGTCTTACGACTTCCCCTATCTTGGCTTTGCCGTCCGGTAAGGGCGGCTTCGTAAATTATACCGACGCTTGCGGATCGGGCTTGAGAGGCGTTCTTATGCAGAATGGAAGGGTAATCACGTATGCATCTCACCAGCTTAAGCTTCATGAGAAGAACTACTCAACACATGATCTCGAATTAGCTGCCGTCGTTTTTGCTCTAAAGATTTGGCGTCATTATCTATATGGAAAACAATTCGAAGCGTTTACCAACCATAAGAGCCTTAAGTACCTCTTCTCCCAAAAAGAATTGAATATGCGACAGCGTCGCTGGCTTGAATTTTTGAAGGACTATGATTTTTCCCTTTCTTACCACCCGGGCAAGGCAAATGTGGTTGCTGACGCACTCAGTCGCAAGTCGTTAGGGGGTTCTCGCTAATGTATTATCAACAGGTTGGAAGTTGCTCGAAGACCTTGCATCCTAGAATCCATTTTCTGTAGCACCCGGTCCGGTGAGGTTGTCGAATTTGGTAATTCGACCTGACCTGTTCCCCAGGATCGTTGCCAGCCAAAAGGGCGACTCTCGCTTTGAAGAGTTTAGATCGCAAGCTTTGTGTGATGGTTCTTCTTTCCGCATGGGGGAAGGAGACAACGTTTGGCTTGGGCAGCGCCTTTGGGTCCCAAATGACCCCACCCTGAGGAGTGAAATTTTAACTGAAGCCCATAAGTCGAGATATACCGTCCACCTGGGGAGCACAAAGATGCTCAAAGCCCTGCAGAGGAATTTTTGGTGGAATGGCATGAAGAAGGATGTGGCCGAGTTCGTCTCAAGATGCCTCATCAGTCAGCAGGTAAAGATCGAGCATCAGCGGCCAGGAGGAACGTTGCAACCCTTGGATATCCCAGAATGGAAGTGGGAGGGAATCGCCATGGACTTTGTAGTTGGCCTTCCTAGGACTCGACGAAAGCACGACGCGATTTGGGTGATCGTCGATAGACTCACCAAATTAGCGCATTTTCTACCTATCCGCCTCGGCCAGTCTCTTGATAGCCTGACTGGTCTTTATATCCGCGAGATTGTAAGACTCCACGGTGTTCCGGTTTCTATTGTTTCTGACTGTGATCCCAGATTCACGTCGAGATTCTGGGGGCAGCTCCAACAGGCTCTAGGCACCAAGCTGAGTTTCAGCTCGGCTTTCCACCCTCAGACTGATGGTCAGTCTGAGCGGACTATTTAGACCCTGGAGGATATGTTGCGGGCCTGCATGTTGGAGTGGAAGGGTGAATGGGATTCCTATCTCAGTTTAGAGGAGTTTGCGTATATTAATAGTTTCCACGCTAGTATCGGCATGGCTCCCAATGAAGCTTTATACGGAAGGCCATGCCGATCGCCTATGTATTGGGATGAAGTAGGAGAAAGAAGATAGGAGGATCCTCTTGTACTTCAACATTATTCGAAACAGGTGCGAATCATCCGGGATCGTATCCCTTCAGCTCAGAGCCGGCAGAAAAGTTATGCCGATCGTCATCGTCGAGAGCTCGTTTTTCTAATAGGAGACATGGTGTTCGTCAAGGTTTCTCCAACCAAGGGGGTTTTTCGTTTTGGAAAGAAAGGGAAGCTAAGTCCCCAGTTCGTTGGCCCTTTTGAGATTTTGGATGGCATCAGCGAAGCGGCTTATCGCGTAGCGTTGCCTCCCCAATATGCACAGATTCATAACGTCTTCCATGTATCTATGTTAAGAAAGTATGTTCACGATCCTTCCCACATCATCAAGTTTGACGACATTCAGATTGATGAGGATATGAATTTCGAGAAAAGACCGATAAAAATCATCGATCGTCGCGATCGGGAGTTGAGATAGCGAGAACAATACCTTTTGTAAAGATCCGATGGCAACATCATGGAATCGACGAATGTACTAGGGAACCTGAAGCAGATATCAGGGAAAAGTACCCAGAGTTGTACATTGAAAAATAATATTAATGAAAATTTCGCGGACGAAATTTGTTTAAGGGGGTTAGGATGTTAAAACTAGAAAAAAAAACATAATCATCCCGGACGCGGGTCGGATCCGGATCAGACCCGGATCTGAGCCCCCGTGAGAGGAAGGCTATCGGTAGGCCGTAAGGGCCTACTGAGCGGTGCTCGCTCCCCCTTTTCCTGCTTATAAATGAAGCAGGCGGGAGGGGGGGAAAGCATCAAAGGCTTTCCCCTCCCCGTCGCCTCTCCTCTCCCCGACGCCCCTTTTCCCCCTCTCGGCTCACCCGA
Organism: Nuphar pumila; assembly: GCF_984573655.1. NCBI lineage: Eukaryota > Viridiplantae > Streptophyta > Magnoliopsida > Nymphaeales > Nymphaeaceae > Nuphar > Nuphar pumila. The sequence continues at coordinate 8,001,174 of NC_143263.1, read as the reverse complement.
TTTTCCCTCTTCCTCTGTCTCCCCCTCCTTCTCGCTGTCGCCGACGCCCGCTACCCACCTTCGTCCGGCACCGTCTGACTCCGCCGACGACCTCCAGGTGAGTCCCCCTCTCCCACGTCTTCCTGTTTCCCGCATGAGAGGGGGGAGCGAACAAGAAAACACAAGAATTAGGCATTGAAAGAGACCACGTAGAGTTCCAGATAGATTTGTGCCATATGAATCCTTTGAACCTCACTATAGAGCTTGTTTAGCAAAAAATTATTCATACTTTGAACATTTCACATATAATCAAACAAAGGACTATCCTGAGTGGCAAAATGCAATGAGTGAAGAAATTAAAGCCTTAGAAAATTCTCAATAGAGTGTAGATGGGTATTTAAGGTAAAAACTAAGAGTGATGGATCTCTTGAGAGATATAAGGCTCGATTAGTTGCAAAAGAATATAATCAAGAATACGAGATTGACTATGAAAAAACTTTTGCCCCTGTTGATCAAATGGTCACTGTCCAATGTCTCATTATCGTTGCCTCAATCAACAAATGGATGTTAAAAACGCCTTCCTAAATGGTGATCTGAATGAAGAGGTATATATGGATGCTCCACCAGGAATGGAGACTCCCAAAGAGAAAGTGCTTCACCTTCGAAAAACACTTTATGGTTTAAAACAAGCCCCCAAGGCTTGGTATGATAGATTTAACTCTATAATGTTAGAAAATGGTTTTTCTTCCTGTTTCACTGACACTGCCTTATTTGTTAAAAAACCAATGCAGTGATTATTATTCTACTCTTATACGTGGATGATATGCTTATAACCAGAAGTGATTCTAAAGGGGTTAAAAGCATAAAATCAAATTTGAAGGATAGGTTTGAAATGTCTGATTTGGGATTTCTAAGTTATTTTTTGGGTATTGAAGTAGCATACTCTCATAGAGGGTATTTTTTATCTCAAACTAAGCTTGCCTCTGAGATTATTGACAGGTCAGGTATTACGGATGATAAGGTTTGTAAAACTCCTGCTATAGTAGGAGCAAAAATGAAGATTGATTATGGTATTTCTCTCTCCGATCCCACACCCTACAGACAACTTGTAGGATCTTTGATGTATCTGAGTATTACTAGACCAGATATCTCTCATGCAGTTCATACTGCAAGTCAGTTCCAACATACACTAACATCAATTCACATGAGTGCCATCTTGCAGGTCGTAAGATACATAAAGAACACACTAAACAAGGGAATATTCTTATCCTCTTCTTCTGAATTTAAATTAATTGCTTATACTGACTCTGATTGAGAAGGTGACCCAAATAACCGTCACTTCACCACTGGTTTTTGTGTGTTTTTAGGAGACTCACTGATTTCATGAAGATGTAAGAAGCAGCAAAAAGTGTCTATATCCTCAACAGAAGCTGAATATTGTGCCATGACGACTACTACCATGGAAATTATATGGATTCATCAGTTATTAGAAGACATGGGGATCTCAATAGAAGGGCCCACCAAGCTATGCTATGATAACAAGAGTGCAATATACATTGCCAAAAATCATACTTTTCATGAGCGGACTAAATACATTGAGATGGAATATCACTATGTTCGGGAAGCGTATATGAAAGGAGTTATAGATCTTCCATATGTAACTTCAGAATATCAGTTGGCAGATTTCTTCACCAAAGCATTGTGTGCTCCGCGGTTCAATTTCCTCCTTGGCAAACTTTCGGTCATCTTGTCCTAAGTTTGAGGGGGGGTGTTAAATTGTAATTCATAAGACAATGTATTAGTTGTAGGGGTATTTTAGTCATTTTTATATTTTATGCATATGCATGTTTTTTAATATGAATGTAATTCCTCTTTATTTTTTCTTATTTTTGTAATTTTTTTTTCATTTCTTGTTTTTGTTCTTTTATGTAATATTTTTGTACACAGTCAGTGGCTGACTGTGTACAGTGTACAACAATCATCCACTGACTGTTGTACACAGTTTAAAAAGATAGACATTGGGTTGATTCCCAACGTCTCTAATAAGAGCCGTTGGGAATAGCCCAACGACTCTTTAAGTGTGTTTATAAATAAGGGCTATGTGAGCCCATTGAATATAAGTATTACACTAAGGAGTTGTCTCCTTAAGCTTATAAACACTGTGCATTTATTGCACTTCTTTTACGGTGTAAAGCTTATAAACACTGTGCATTTATTTTGTGTCTTAGTATTTGAAGTATCAAGTTATTTGAAAACTTGATTATTTGCAAGGATTCTTCACAATGGAGTAGGTAGAACTCTACCTTATCCTTATTCTATTTTAAAGTTTTTTTTAAACTTTAAATTCAAAATGGTTTTAAAATTGCCATAGATGGATTTCAAATCCATATTTGGATCCAACCTGGACCAGATCCTAGTCAATATGGATCTTGGACTATGTGCAGATCCATATCAACTTGGATCAAATGGAGCGGATCCAATCCAGAAAAAAGTAAAAATAGAGGCAGATCATTTTTTAAGAACATTATTTTTGGGCAAACCGTAACCCGATTTTAGAAAAAAAAAAGCACCAACATTCTTAGAGATGTATCTAACGGTATACTTACCTGAATTTTGCCTAAATTTAACCTGAATTTTACTCAAATTTTGCTCGAATTTAAAGGTTAAAAATAAAAAATTTCTCAAATATTAATTCTCATTTTGGTTTTGCCAGTGGGCCCTAGGCCACGCCCAGACCCAGCTGACGTCACCTATCTTTAAAGATATTTTCCATGATTTTTATCATATTCATTAAATACTTAGCCAAAATTTCATAATTTTTGAAGTTATAAATCATGGAAAAACACACGAAAATACAGTTAATGATGAACCTCGATCCGACATCCAGTATGGTGAGTCTAATGACATTAATGGTGGACCTCCAGTTATCCAATATGAAAGAAGAACTGGCGATAGACATCCAAATAACTTAGAACATTATTTTAACATAGAAAACCAAGAACCAAGCACTCTTAGAAAATACGTCATAATACATAAGCCTCCAGATAGATTTGTATCCTATGAAAACTTTGCTCTTCAATATAGATCTAGTCTTGCCAAAATATTTTCTTACTTTGAACCCTCATACAACCAGACCAAGAATTGTCCTGAATGGATAAGTGCTATGAATGATGAAATACAAGCCTTCGAAAAATAAAAAAACCTGAGATATAAAAAGTCTTCCTCATGGAAAGAAGACAATAGGTTGTAGATGGGTGTTTAAAATGAAAACCAAGAGTGATGGAACCTTAGAGAAAAGCTAGACTAGTGACCAAGGGTTACTCTCAAAAGTATGGTACAGATTATGATGAAACTTTTTCTCCAGTAGCTAGGATGGCTTTTGTTAGAACTCTTAAAGTTGTAGTTGCCATTAGATGTTGACCAATTTACCAGATGGATGTCAAGAATGCCTTCCTCAATAGTGAATTGAAAAAAGAAGTTTATATGGATCAACCGCCTAGATATGAGGTTCCTATTAGTAAAGTGTTTCACTTAAGGGAAGCCCTTTATGGTCTGAAAAATGTGCCTAAAGCCTAGTATGATCGATTTAGTTTTGTTATGATTGACTTGAGATTTACATCTTGTTATACTGACACTACTATGTTTATTATGAGATATAATGCATGTATGGTTATTCTTCTTCTCTTCGTTGACGATATGATCATCACTAGAAAAGCCAAATAAAGAGTTAGTCTTACTAAGAATGTTTTGAAACAAAGCTTTAAAATGATTGATTTAGGTTTTCTTAGATACCCTTCGAGGATTGAGGTTGCATATTTTGCTCATGATTATTTTATAACCCAATCCAAGTTTGCTTTCAACATCATAGACAAGTCTAGAATTACATATGAGAAAATGGTGAAAATTTCAGAAGTGATAAATGCAAAAATGAAGATAGATGATGGCACACCTCTGTACGATCCTACTCCTTACCGCCAAATGATTGAGGCTGTCATATATTTGACCAACACCAAACCTGATATTTCACATGTTGTGCATACAACTAGTCAATTTTAGCATTCCCCTATGACTGTGCACATGAGTGTTGTTATCAAGGTTTTAAAACCCAGTGACTCGGGACTCGACTCGTTCTTTATTGACTCGTGACTCGGCGGGTCAACTCGGTGACTCGGACCGGGTTTTGTTAACTTTTGATTTTAAAAGAAAAACAATATATAATTTGTCTCAAACCATGTTTTTCAGTAAACAAGAGATGTTTTTTGGCTCCATGCAGAATCTTGGGTTGAACTGAAATAAGGAGATCGTAGCATGTGGATAAATTGTTCATTAATGAGCAATAAGTTGGAAATGTGGAATGAAAGAGCACAATTTATTCCAGTTACATAGATGCCTTTATGCATTAAAAATGCACATGCCTATAAAGAAAAGAGAAATTTTTGTTGGATGTGATAAGGCAAGGTGAGGACAATTGGTTCTGATTAAAGGGGGGTATAGTCTATATGAGATACAAAGAAAATATGAAGTCTGAAAGGACAAGAAAGAAGCACCAAGTAGATGTTGGAACTTGGAACTCTATGGATGTTAAGGCCAAAGTTATGTATGACTTTGTTCCAGTTTCTTGTCTATTATGCCTTCATAAAGATGGGGCAAAGAGGAAAGGTGTGAGGAGAAAACCAAATTCTTCCTTGTTATATAGTCATGTTAGTAAAGTTTAAAGCAAAATATTAATTGCATTTATGCAAAGAAACTGCAAAAAATATAATTGTGTAGAACATAATAAAAGCAGCAATCTACTTGATCATAAAATATTAATTAGTTGTTGTTGAATCTGAAGATTGTCCTGCCTGATGCTTCTAGAAATAGATTCATATCCAATAACATTTACCTTAGATCATAGTCACATATTGTCTTCTTTACATATTGAAGACATTAAGAAAGTAACAACAATATTCTCAATAATATTACAATTTTTTTTATTCTGAAATACTAAAAAATCAAATTTTAAACATTCCAGAACTCGCCCGAGTCAGGCCGAGTCAAGCCGAGTCAGGCCGAGTCACAGCCGAGTCTTCGCAGACCGAGTTTAGCTTGCCGGGTTGACTCGCTGGAGGGCCGAGCCGAGCCGAGTCAGCCGAGTCACCGAGTTGACTCGGCGAGTTTTAAAACCTTGGTTGTTATGCGTATCATTAAATATTTACAAAATTTTGTTTCTAAAGAGAGTGTTTTATCTTCCCCCTTCTCAATTGAATTAATTGCTTATACTGACTCTGACTGTAAAACCCGTATTTTTTAAGGATTATTAATAAATAAAGAACTCATTTTTATCTCCAAATTAGAAATGTGTTTCTAGCTTTTAAATTTCATTTATTTATTTATTACATATTCATTTGTTCATTCAAGCCAATCAGGATATAATTTGCATTTATAAAACTATTTTGGGCTATAAATCACTATTTATATATATATATATATTATATTTAAATATATTTTTTATGGATTTTGTAAATTATTATTGTGTATTTGTGTGTTATTTGGCTCTTGATAATGATTTATAGGGTAATTTGTTATTTTTGGCTAATCTTGTTATAATTGACATTTTTTCAGTTTTTGGCATTTGCGATCGCACAAGAAGGGTTTGTTGTATTGCTTGGGTAGCGGTCTTGCGGACTTCGAAACTCCTCGGTCTTTTGAGTTTTGATTCATTGTTCTTCACATTATTAAGGTAATACCTTAACTAAACTTATAGAGAGCATGTTTAGGCACTAATTGTGTAAGCATGATGTTGCACTGAATATCTAAATGAATTGCAAATACAAGTTATGCTCACACACTTCACTTAGTTGTGGATATCTAGGACTCTTGTGATTGTAGTTCGGAGATCTTGCGTGTCATGATTGTAGTTAGTGGAATATGAAGTGTGTTTGTTGTAGGTACACTTGTGTGTGGGTTTGAATGTCTGTGCACTTATGAATGTATAATATGTACGCAATGTGTGTCATCATACTTTGGTTTGTGCATACTATGTTGTTTTGTGTGTTTGTATGAATTTGATACATGGTGCATATATAACTACTATGGATATGTATAAGTCGTGTTCGATGCATATTGTGAATGTTACATATATTGTCTTATCATATGATTGACTCATTTATTCTTGTATAGAAGAAAGCATGCGAATGTTATAAATTGTTTTAAACTTGTATGTCTTGTTTGCTTGAGAAATATATGCGTATATATGTGTATGATGTACGGTAGGATGGTCAATGAGATTTTGACCAACCTTTACACAATTATATCTAAGGTGATATATCGATTCATGTGATTAAAAATGCATATGACTTTTATCGTGTGTGCAAATCTCGAACTACGTAAAAGTTATGTATGTTGAGGTGTAGTTGCTTCGTATTATGAAATGTGCATGTTCATGTATGCATCCATAGAACTCATGTTTTGTTTACGCATGCTTCGAGGTTCAATTTACGAAGTGCAATGTTCTTTGCGGTGATGATACGATGCGTAGGATAATATGCTTACATATGATATGATTTAAATGCCACGTGAAATGAAATTATGAATGCATGCGATAAATGTTTAAGTTCAATAGTGAACTTTGGTTCATGAAGCCATATTGGTTAAATATGTGATTTTATAATTTTAATGCCATATGAAGTGATGTATGGTGTGATGTTTTGATTGTATACATGCTTATGCCCGTGTTATGGCTATCGACCCTGAGAGTCGTCAATTGTAGTAATGCATGTATCACAATAGTTTTCACTGGATATGATACTCGTTGAGGAACTGTTCCCAAAGGATTCTCTGTGAGGGTGTGCAATGACCAGATCAGGTAATCCGGCTAGAGCGGTAAGCCTCTGTGAGAAAGTGCATTGTCCAAGAGCGAGTAGCCTGCGAAGACGGTATATTCCTGTGAGGAAGTGCATTGTCCAAGACCAGGCATATCATCCGTCTAGGGCGGTAACTCCTTGTGAGGTTGTACATTTCCCAAACCAGGTGATCCAGCGTGGATTTTGTAAATCTTTATTATGAATAAATGAAATGTTATCATAAATTATGATGATCTTCTGAGTTCATTGAGATAGCCAGTTATGAATCTATAGATTTGGCTTTTCTATTATAGCATGATTATATATTGAACTCAGATATGATAATCGGATCCTTATTGATTTTAGATCTTGATATGAGGTTATGATTGTGACGCTTATGTTAGCGTATAGGTGAATGACACATCACGCCTACAAATGACTAGTTTTGACTTATTAGGTGAATGATAAATCACGCCTACATAGTTTCATTGCAAATGATTGTCTGAGTAAATATATCACACCTATGTATCATGATTGATATGTATCATGAATATCTAACTAAATTACTTATAAGGTATGTGTGTGTTTCACGTTGAAACGGTCAAATGTGATTTGACTTATTGTTTATAAGAATTATGAATGCATATGAAAATGATGCAATGATCCGAATGTCTTAGATGCATATAGATTATGCTTTATTATGTGAGTTAAGGTTGAATAGAATATTAAGTGATGAAATGCTTTTAAATGCTTTATGTTCGAATGCTTGAAATGAATGACTCATAGGATGTTGTTCCCTTGTCTATCACTTGACGATGGATGAATAATATATCTTTACCTTTAAATGCTTGATATGTTTTCTTTAAGTTTGAGTTTGGGTTGCTTTACCAGACTTTAGCGAGTCTGACCCCGTTTTTTGGGGGACAGGTAATGCAGGTAAAGTATGTTGAGTAGTGAGAGCGAAGGGCTGGTCCAGTTGCATCTTCGAGGGTTCACTCTTACCTTGTGATCTTGGTATTCATGATCTTTTTGTTTTAAGTGCTTGATCATGTAGAGACTGAAATATTGTTTTCATGCTCTAATTTAAATGAAATTAAAACTCTTCATTTTTCAGTCTTATATTGTACGTGGTTTGACATGTGTATATCCCGTACATTTTGATTTGATTGTTATCTTTAGTGTAACTGTGCCCAAAGTCTTAACCGTTTTAAAAATCGTTTCCGCATTATAAGATCTGATTTACTTATACTTATCAAAAAAAGAATTGGTCTCGAAATTTCAATATTTGAACTATAATTAAGGTTAAAATTTTTGGGGCGTTACACTGACGGGGGAGGAAAACCTAACGATAGACGCTTAACTATAAGTATCTTACTCCTTACTTTCTCCTCCCCACTCAAATTGTTTTATCTTACTCCTTATTTCCTCCTCCCCACTCGAATTATTATCAACCGAAGTTGAGTATCGTGTCATGGCCACCACAACATTTGAAATTGTGTGGTTGAGAAGATTATTGAAAGACATGGGGTGGATATGCAATCGCCATCAAAGTTATGCTATGATAATAAAAGTGCCATCTACGTAACTAGCAATCATAAGTTTCTTAAGCGCACTTAGCATATTGGGATGGATTGCCACTATGTTCGTGAAGTACCTGAAGAAGACCATCCTGCCCTATATAATATCGGAATTTCAGTTGGCCGACTTCTTTAGGAAAGCTCTCTCTTCTCCCCGGTTTCATTTTTTGCTTGACAAACTTTGTGATTACACCGTAAGTTTGAGGGGGAGTGTTAAGCTATATATATATATATATATATATATATATATATATATATATATATATATATATATATATATATATATATATATATAGGTAGGTAAATACCCATTAGGGGTATTTTGGTTATTTCAGCCCTTGTAATAAGTTGTACCCATTAAGAGCACATTAGTACTTTTACTTTATTTTTTTGTTCTTTTCTGTTTTTATAAGGACTATTTGGTCAAATACCAAATAAAGTTGTTGGGTTCTTTTTTGACTAGTCAATATAGAGTTGACTAGTCAATAGAGATGTTGGAACAGTCCAACAACCACAACTCTATTGAGATTACCTCTTGTGTATAAATAGGGGCCAACCCCCTCTTTTTTGTTTAATGCTATGTCACACGGACTCGGCTAAGGAGGTGCCGCACCCGAGTCGACACGCCCCGACACGGGTGCGGACTCGGGTGCGGCTTCGGACTCGGCCCGGACTCGGTCAACGCCGAGTCAGACTCGGTCAACAAGTCCAGGCCGAGTCCGTCCACATTTTGGACTCGGTCAACTTTGACCGAGTCCAAAAATGTCCTTAAAAAACCAATTTTTTATATTTTTATTTAAAAATATATATAAAAAAAGGCACAGTGCAGACTGTGACTGTGCTGCGTGACTGTGACTGTGCACAGTCTGTGCCTGTGCACAGTGCTGTGCACAGTCACAGTCTGTGACTGTGCACAGACACACAGACTGTGCTGTCAGCTGTGGCATTTTAAAAATAAAATAAAATTATATATATATATATATATATATATATATATATATATATATATATATATATATATATATATTTTTTTTTTTTTTTTTTTTTTTTGCCGAGTCCCCGTGTCCAAAAATTTTAAAATTGTGCCGCACCCGCACCCATGTGACATAGGTTTAATGTTTTCTCAAGCATTTCTCTCTCAATAAGATACTATATTTTTGTTCTCGTTGTTTGGCTCCTAAGTGGCTTATGTGATTGTAATCTTGTATTGACCCGTAAGAGGTCTTTCTGTTATTTGCTATTGTGTTCTTGTAAGCCCATAAGAGGCACTCTCTTATATTACTTTGTCTATTTCATTACAGTGGTCAGGAGTAGGGAACTTTAATTATTTAAAACCAAATGGTAATTTGGAAATAAACAAGAAGCACTAGTGATCATAAACACACCTTGACTGGTAGGATTCGTTCAAGCTTGTTATCAGATATTCACTCATAGACAAAAGTGATGGTCCTAATCTTGGCCCTGCTACTTCAATAGCATCAAAGAGAGCTCTCTCCGAATTAGGAAATCTGTAAGACCTCGGTTCATACTTCTGAATCCACCCCCTTGTAACAAATGATGCCACCTGCACCTCAAAAGCAACAAGTATCAGAGAAGTCGAAACTCTAATATAGATTAAAAAGGCGAGGTATAAACCTACATTTAAAGCAATAAAAGTCTAACAGAAGTTACTTCAGAGAAGAAACAGACCTGCCTAGATATGTCCTTGGAAAGATTAAAAGGAATAGGACCACCACCACCACCACCTTGTAGTAGTGGATTAAAATGAGATGTTGTCAGGGTGACAGAAACCATATCAGGATGCGGCTTTAACTTAAGAAAAAGGAGACCAAAAAACAAAAATAGTGCTGGAATAAGAAGCTGAAAGATAATTGTCCTTCTATCTCTCCGCACAATCATCGCTCTCTTTATGAGAAGAGCCCTCAAATGTTGGCAAAACTTGGAGCTTAGGATACTTCCACAGCCACAGCATAGTAATTTAAATATATTTAAGAAACTAAGCAAAGTGGTGACGATCAGATTAGCAAGAAAAGCCAGTGCAGAAAAGATTTTTCCAAGAGGCACCGAATAACCCCATAATAATGGCTTCTTGTTCAGGTTTTCAAGTGTAAGACAATGATGAGAAGCATCTGGAGGCATCCATCCATCTTGGTTATGAGTTTTATCAAGATCAACAGGTTTAATTTCATCAAAATCACATCCAGCAACTCTTAGGAAAACTTCCTCCAAGGTTGTAACAGAGATACCAAAACTCTCAATCCCAACATGAGCTTCGTCATTGCAACTGCTCTTCTCCAGTAAAACACCTTTCTTCCTTATGCAACTTTCAATTTCCATAAACATGTCCTCAAAGGATGAAGAAGATGACAAGGGAAGTCTAAAGGATATCTCAGTGCCTACCTGCATAATCCATGCACATACAAATCAGTGATCATCAATACACGAAAAAGAAAAGAATCAATGGATTGATTTCAGAATAAAAGCTTAAAGCAAAGATATTCACTTATAAGCAGAAGAAAAAAACATAGGTTAATATAGGCTCCAACAAGTCTGAGCAAAAGCAAATTTGAAAAGGCCGGCTAGAAACCTCAAAAAACCACAGCAAGAAAGAAATCATAAGGAGTTATTGGATAACCAATTTTACAAGAAAGCACTAACAATCATCTCTTTGTATTAAGGGTCAACATTTTTAGAAAACAGTTATTAGTTAAGTAAGAAGTGACACCACAAAAATAGCATTTCAACTTTAAATAGTACCAATTTTTGTCTCTTAAAACATGCCAGTAACTTTCATAGGATTACAAACCTAAAAATAAATTGTTGAGAGAGAGAGAGAGAATTGGACTCACTTTTTTAAAACCATTCTTGGATGGATTACAATAAATATTAACAGTTTATTAACCTAAATAAATAAAAGTTTGATAGATGATAAATCACCTAGAACAACATATAAGCAAATGCTACTGGTAAATTGTAATATCGTGTGTTTTTACACTTAGTTAAAATCAAAGATTTTTGAAATTTTGGCCAAGTGTTGTAAAAAAATCGATAAATGCTTGATTTTAGGTGGCGTCAATTGAATCTGGGTCTGGCCCATGTCTCATTGAAAAGACCTAAACGAGCCAACTGAAATATAATAAAAACTTTTATTTTTTGACCTTTAAAATCAAGCAAAATTCGAGCGAATTTCTGGTTAAATTCGGAAGCAAAATTCAAGTTATACATCGTTAGATGCACCTTAAAATTCTGAGTTCAACGATATTTTATTTTTCTGAATTCGGGCTACGGTTGGCCCGAAAATTGCATTTTTTCAAAAAAGACCTGTCTCTATGGGATCGAGTCTGTGTTGGATCGGACCGGATCCGATCCGTATGATCTAAGTTAATATGGATCTAGACTCAGTCCAAGACCTATATTAATTAGGATCCGATCCAGTTCAAGATCTATATGGATATTGGATATGGATTTGGATATCGAATTTGGATCCATATCCAAAATCTAGGTCCAATGAAATTAAAGTTTTAACTTCAATATACAGGTTTAATTTAAGGAAAAGTCGAAGTTAAGAAGGCTCCAAAAGAGATAAGACACCCTCTGAAACTTTTTGGATATTTATTATTTAATAAATAATTAATAATCAAATAATTAAATATTAAATAATAATTAATTCTGAAATTTTATTTATGATATGCCAGAGTTCTACATCGGTAGAACTCTACGTAAAATTAGAGATTCTAGAAGAGCCCACATGTAGTAAAAAGTAAAAAAATAAAGTAATAAATTTGCTAAAAAGTGAAAAAAAGGTTAGCGATAGACCAAATGGGTGAGAATCTGGAGAAGGACATCACCCTCTCTCTAGAAGACCAAAAAAAAAACAAAGAAAATATATAAAAGGGTCTAACTCGCCCCTCTCTAGATTTCATTTTCTAGAGAGAGAGAGAGAGAGGGAAAGAGAAAAGGAAGAAAGAAAAGGAAAGGAAAAAAGGAGGAGAGGGATCTCCTTCCATTCCGGGCATCCGACGTATATTTTCAGTCTTTTTTCATCTTTGATCGTTGGTACGGGTTCCTCTCTTGATTTGAACGGGGAGAAATAGCCTAAATTAGGTTTACGTAAGTTTCTTTTTTGTGAAAAAGAAAAAGAAAGGAAGGAGAAAAATCTAATTTAGAATATATATATATATATATGTGTGTGTGTGTGTGTGTGTGTAATGCTAAATCAACCATTTATTTTTTGTTATGGCATGTATTCGATTTTCTGACTTTGTGGGTATAGCTAAACCTATCCTACTGTCCATAGATCTGGACAGATCAGTCCCACTATGCATATAGATAGATCAGGACAGATCTAGCCCACCGTGTGTGTGGACAGATCTGTCCCATCGTACCAGTGGACAGATCTGCATATTTCTTTAGTACGCAGATCTGGTCCAGATCTACCAATTTCTTTTTAGGTGCACGCGAATCTGACCAGGCCTGCCGCATGTATATATATGTATACGTATGGAGGATTGACCGTGCATCGTCTGGCATGTAAGAGTCTAATTTGGACCAGATCTGGTCCAAACCAGACCTGATGCTAATTTCCATCATAACTGAATGCATTCTTTATTTTTCTTTATTGCTGTCATGTAGATGTATTTTAAGTTGACATAGTGAATGTATTTTTTTTTTAAGATTGTTATATTGGTTGTCTTTTTTTAAAACAGGGATGACTTCGGGTGATTGGTCAGACCTGAATACATGTATCGGGTGCTGACCAGACACCAGACCCAGAAATATAGCTATTTCGGGTGACTGGTCAGACTCGAATACGTGTTGTATCGGGTGCTGACCAGACCTAGAAAAATAGCAATTTCGGGTGACTGGTCAGGCCCGAATACGTGTTGTATTGGGTGTTGACCGGACCCAGAAATATAGCTATTTTGGGTGACTAGTCAGAACTGAATACGTGTTTGTATCGGGTGCTGATCAGACCCACAAAAATAGCTATTTTGGGTGATTGGTCATACCCGAATACGTGTTGTATCAGGTGCTGACCAAACCTAGAAATATAGCTATTTCGGGTGACTGGTCAGACCCAGATACGAGCTGTATCAGGTGCTGACCAAACCTAGAAATATAGCTATTTCGGGTGACTGGTCAGACCCAGATACGAGCTGTATCGGGTGCTGACCAGACCCGATAAATTGATGATTTTGGGTAGCTGGTCAGACCTAGATACTAGTTTTTTGGTGATGACCAAACCTGATAAATTGAGAATTTCAGGTGGCTGGTCAGACCTAGGTACGAGCTGTATCGAGTGCTGACCAGACCCGATAAATTATGGTTTTCGAGTGGCTGGTCATACCCAAATACTTGTTGTATTGGGTGCAGACTAGATCCGAATATATGTTGATTGGATTGTTCACTCAATGATGTGACTTTAGTAACTCTGCATGTTATTTCTTTGTTTAAATATGCCTCAATAGCGTAATTCTAACATGTGTTTTTGTATATATAGATGTATTAAACACATGATCGGTTTGGCTCTTGGTGGGTTGTTATAGGGCAGAACAAGGTTGCACATTTATGTGCAATATTGTCTGTTGTCTACTGCTTTGGCAGCATGCTTGAGAAACATGCTGCCAATAGCCCGCTAGTGTTGTCCCGTGTGCAGAGGCAGCATAGCTTCGGGCTCGATAGTTATGTTTTGTATCCAGAGCATGCCCGAATTGGCAAAAATGTTTATTGTTTACATATACTCATAAAATTGAATGTCATGCTGGCATTAACATGCACATCATGGACAGGTAATTTCTGAAGTTATATTAATATTGCATTAAAATGATCGTGTGCATGTTATACATGAGATAAATCATGAAAGAAAAATGCATGTTGTAAATAAGTGTTCAAGTGCATATGCAATTTGTTTTATAGGTACATTCTTGTTGTGTATGAATGAATGTGCATTATGGACATGTTTGAATAATTGTGTAGTTACATGTTCACTGAGGATTTTTGCATAAGATGCATCGGTGGTCAGGTGTGAACCACTATATGTCATGCAGGCCACGAGCATGTGTTGCTCTAAAATTTGTATATTACATTGCAAAATTCATTTTGAAATTATTATCTTTCTGAATTAATTACACTGTTAAATATTGTAACGGGCCAAGGTCCTTTGCTGTGTTTTGCATATTGATTTGCAAAATGAATATTGTGTAAAGAATTTTTCTTTTGATAAAAAAATAAAAGAAAGAAAACAGTGTAATTAATGTTTCTTCCTAGATGTCCCTTCCACAAAGTGAGAGTCCTGGATGACAATTTTTTGGAACCGTGAGGATACTAAAAGTCCGTGTAAGATTGTTGTAAAACCCCATTTAAAAAAAAAAATCTGTTTGGACCCGGGCCGGGTCGGGTCCGGACCCGACCCGGGCCCCTTTTTATTTAGGGTTTTAAGTAACCCGAGCGTTCGGGCGCCGCAACCCCCCCCCCCCCCTTTTTCTTTCCCCTTCGCGTGCGGGCAAATTTGGGAAACCCACCAGGGGTTTCCCCTTCTGATTTTCCCCTGCGACTTTAGAGAGAGGTTGGAGGGCGAGGGGAGTCACGCCTCCCTCTCGCAGCCCTCGCTCCCCCCCTCCGCGTCGGTCACCTCCCTCGCTGCGCCCTGTCGCCGACGCCGGCCACCGCTCCCAGGTACGCCATCCTCCCTCTTCTCTTCTCCTCCCTCTTCTTTTCCTCACCCCCCCTCGCTGTCACCTCGCCGGGAGGCCGGCAGGCGGCGCACAGCCCTGCCGTGCCCTCCTGCCTCTCCGGTATTCATCGAAGGGCCGACAGGTGGCCTGCAAGGCCCCTGTCGTCCCTTCTTCCCTCTGGGGGTGCGCCGGAGTGCCGACAGGGGACCAATGGCCCCTGCGACACTCCCTCTCCTCGGTGGGTGATAGGGAACCGACGGGAGGTCGGTTGCCCTCCCTGTCACCCCCGTCCCAAGCCCTCACTCTCTCTGGCAGGGGTTAGTCCCCCTGCCACCCCTCGATCATAGGTAGGCAGGGGCAGTGCCCCTGCCGCTTCATGGTTCCCGGCAGGCAGGGGCTAGCCCCGCTGCCTCTAAAGTTTTGGCGCGCAGGGGTTGTGCCCCTGCCGCCTTCCTGTTTCGGCTGGCAGGGGCAATGCCCCTGTCACCCTTTGTCTTGATCGGCTGGCAGGGGCAATGCCCCTGTCACTCTTTGTCTTGCTCGGCTGACAGGGGCAATGCCTCTGTCGCCCTTGATTTTTCTCGGCTAACAGGGGCTATGCCCCTGTTGCCCTTAGTTTTGCTAGGCTGGCAGGGGCTCGTCCCCTGCCGCCTCTTGGCTTCTGGGAGGGCAGGGGATACTCCCCTGCTGCCCCTTGATTCTCGGCACGCAGGGGCTTGTTCCCCTGTCCCCCCCCCCCGTCTCGAGCTTTCTCCCTCACTCTGTCGGCAGGGGCTAGCCCTGCCGTCTTTTGGCTGTCGGCAGGGGCTCAACCCCTGCCGCTTCTGGGTTGCTGCCGCATCGATGCTACAGGCAGGGGCTGGTTCCCTGCCGTCTCGTGCTGGCCCCCTGTCGCCTCGCTGTTTTCGACAGGGGCTCTGTCCCAGTCGCCCCACTGTTGTCGGCAGGCAGGGGTTTGCCCCCTGTCGCTTTCCTGATTTCAGCCAGTAGGGGCACACCCCTATTGCCTCTCTCTTTTCCTGTAGGCAGGTTTGTTTCTTTTACTTTCCGCATGATAATTAACGTAGCACTGTTGCAGACCTCGCATCGGACCCCTCGCTCTGGCTCCGCGGCCCGAGCCTCGTATCATCTACACGCGTAGACGCACGCAGCTGCACGACATCCCGAGGTAGGGGAAAGTCGCACGAATAGTGTGTATGAACAAAATGAAATAAGACTTCTGAGATAGAATAATTATTTTGCATATTTGCGACTCTGAAGAAATATTTGTTGATCCATGTTTTACTCTTTGTGATTCTTTTATTTCATTATATAAATCCTCTAGGTAGACTCATTCTAGAAAGAATCAAATAGTTTACTTGTCATGCCTGTTTACGTGTACGAGTGCTTAACTCATAATTGTCTATTATGCATGCTTATTCCTTTGAAACTGCATACTTGAGCTAGACTTTGTGAAGAGATTCAAAACCACTGCAATTGTCATTATAACCGAACCTTAAGGCAGGTACAATATGAATTTTATGTAAGATCATGGAGGGTATTGAAGGGTGAAATCTATACTTTACCGAATTTAATAATATCGGCCTCCACAAGCCAATTGCTCAGAAAAGCAAAACATGTCATATAGGAAACAAAAGAATCATAAACCATTATGTTGCCCTCTCATCGTAGTTGTACCTCTAGGAAGGTACGATCGTACTTTTGGACAAGTACGTCCCATGTGGGTTACGATGGTGGGATGATGAGGTTGTGGCAACCTCGATGAATGCTATTAGCAAAATGCTGAGATCACATAAAATGGTGACCATTTCGCCTTCACAGGCAAGATGCTCGAGTGGGTCTAATGGACCAGAGCATGTAGGATGGGACGGCGGTTAAGAAACCCCCGTCGTACCCATCCGATCTTCACGGTTCATCAAGGGAGAGGATGGATGGTACAAAGACTCCGATGGACAGGTTGTTAACAACCACCCCACGAGCAAAAGACTCGGTTTTCCCCAGTCATCGGAGTTAGGGGAATTGGGATTACCATAAATTATCCTAGGTGGTAATTCCCAGGCACTCCTGCAGAAGTTGGATGCATCCATGGGCCACGAATGCCTTTGGGGATTTACTCTCTTGGTCACTGACCGTCCCCTTAGGAGCGGACTCAGTCAGCCATCCGGGTTAATGAAAACACCTGACATAATAAACCCCCGGATCGGTCTCGGCTGTTTCTACGTTTCGCGTCTGTGCGTACCCACAGGCCAGTTAATATCAGAACTTAAAGAATATATTCAGGAATAGATATAGATAACTGAGACTTACACTGCTTCTCTTTGCACTTATTACATTTGCTAGAATAGACTACAACTGCTTTAATTGCTTAAATATCATAACTGCTTATCTCATGAATGTCCTGTTTTATTTTCATTCTACTTATCTGTTCGTGCACCTACTAGTTTGTTATGAAACTGACCCATTTCATGGGCAGGTGAGGAGTAGGACTTCACTGGCGGCCGATGGCGTGGTGCAACGTGGATCAAGATTCATTTTCTTTCTGCTGGCGGCTTGGCTCTGGGACTTTTTGGAGTTTTTTTTTTCTTAGATTTATTGAACGTTGGAATAAAAGGCTCATTTTGTAATAAACTGCAGATTTTAATCGATTGCCTTATTTCTTAAATTCCTTTAAGATGTTGTACATGTGAATGATGGTTTTTCAGCTAACGTACCCAGGATTGTTGACTTGTGTTCCTTTCTAAATGTCTTCCGCTGTTGTTTTTAAATATTAAACTTTAAATCTTTGAAAGGTTTTTCGATAAGGTTTTCGAAATCAAATTTTGGGGCGTTACAATTGTACCCCTGAACTCGATATAGTGGTTTACCTCCCGGCCACAGTTTTAAGGAGTTTCTGTCACTTTGCCAGGGAGTGGTGTGCATACACAACTGTTGTTATTGCTATACCAAGAAAGTGACATAAGTAGATGTTGATTTTCTTGTTGTCCCGACATTAGATGTTGATTTCTAATGTTCCGATAGATGGTATTGATTCATAATATCGGTTGAGGGTCACGTGTGGAACCCAGTAATAAAATAAAAATTGTGTGTTAAGCTACAACTGAGAACCTATCTTGAATCTCAAGAATTGTTGTGCCCGTTTTAAGTATCCGCAAGTTTTAATAAAAAGTGAAACTAAAATTGAGTGCATTTAATAAGGACATGCATACAAAAGAAAACTCCGATAATAATTTAATAAGTTATTCATACATGTGCATTAATATCATGCATATTTACTGTTCTGCATTAGTTCATGCATCCTTACCTGTTCTTTCACATACGATATATTGTTGTTGCATGATAATGGTTCTCAAATGCATGAATGGTTATTTGAATTATGAAATTGTTGTAGTTATGTTCCTCTAAAAATATTATATGAATTTGATTTATGCTTTTCTTGCCCATTTGAATTGTTAGAGGAATTCGTACGCAGGATCTATGATTCTAACCCTGTGTTCTTTATGTTTTTCAAAGCCTCTAAAGCCCAGTGATGAGACCAACTGTCATAGGGAGCCTACGAGGACTGCGTGACTGCTTTGACATTTTCTTTGAGACAGTATGACTCAATTTTTATTGATATTTATTTTATTATTGTTCTTAAACTTTAATTTTGTTGAATAAAGTTATTTTAGTGGGTTGATGGTTAATGTAAGATCCCTTGTAGTTTGGATTGTATTATGATTGTAACGCCATGGATCTCTGGGTATGGTTTCCACAATTGTTTAAAAAAAATCACTTTTCAACGGGCATGAGTTGGGGTTACATAAATAGTTAGGATTTGGAATTAACAAGGTAAATTCAGGTCATATGTTAAGTAGATCATGGTGTATCCTGGAAAAAATCTAAGTGGGCCAAGGTCAGTGCTAGATGGTTTCAATAAGATCTAGGTGGACATGATGTCTCTCAACATTCAAGGTCAAGTGGATCCAAGTTTATTCTAGCAAGCTCAGGAACAGGAAACAAATGGGCCCAAATCAAAGAGGTCATATTTTTAAAACTTGGATAGATGGTTTAGTAGACCATAACCTCTCCTGATCAAGATTAAACTTTGATATTTTGCAATTGTCAGATGGTCGAAGCTCTCACTTATCTTACAATCATGAGGCCAGACATTGTGCACTATCAACCAATTTCAACATGAAACCACATATGAAAATATGAGTGTCGTTTTGAGAATAATTAGGTACCTTAAGGGAACTACTATTAATTGGTTATTTTTGTCACCCTCACCTTCTTTAGAGTTAATTGCTTATATTGATTCATATTGGGTGGGAATCCGAATAATAAGGACTCAACAGTTGGTTGTTATGTGTTTTTAGGTGACTCTTATTTCATAAAAATGTAAGAGCAGTAGAAGGTGTCACTCATGTCGACAAAAAGCAAAATATAAAGAGATGGAGACTACTACTTTAAAGATCGCATGGCTCAAAAGGCTTCTTGCAGATATGAGTGTGCATATAACTAAACTATCAAAGTTATGTCGTGATAACAAGAATATCATTTATATAGCAAGCAACAGTATTTTTCATGAGCGCACCAAACACATAAAGATAGAGTATCACTATGTTCGTGATGAATTTTTAAATAACATCGTATTGCTTACTTATGTTACTTTTGAATGACAATTGGTGGATTTCTTCACCAAAGCTTTGTCGGAATCACACTTTCATTTTTTTACTTAGAAAACTTTTGGTTATTATGGGTATTTTTATTTGTCGGGCTCACACTTTCATTTTTTTACTTGGAAAACTTTTGGTTATTATGGGTATTTTTATTTGTTGGGCTCACGCAAGTTTTGGGGGGAGTGTTAGAATACAAATTTACTTATGGATATTTTTATCATTTGACTAGGTTGCATATAGGATTCTTTTTGTATTTTTTTATTCTTTATTTTTCTGTATTTTGTTGTATTTATTTTTCTATTTTTATACCCTTTTCCATAAGGGTATTTATGTAATATAGCTAGCAAATTGCTAGCCGTTTGAGGGGAAGTGTTAGAATACAAATGTACTTAGGGGTATTTTTGTTATTTTACTAGGTTGCATAGAGGATTCTCTTTGTATTTGTTATTCTTTATTTTTCAGTATTTTTATGGTATTTATTTTTCTGATTTTATACCCTTTTCCATAAGGTTATTTATGTAATATAGCTAGCATATTGCTAGTCGTTGGGATATATACCAGCTGTGAGCCGTTAGAGAGCTTGTAACGGCTAGTTCAACTAGCTGTTAGAAGCTCTCATAACAGCTAGTTCATACTGTGTAAATATAGAGGCTTTAAGCCTCTCTGTAGGTATGCTTTTGCAAAAGGCACTTTGTAAGGAATTTAATAAAGATTATTTATTTTTATTGTGTGTGTGCATCCTTGAGATATTTGGGGATTCTTTTGGGGATTTCTTGGATTCAAATACCATTTACAGTCCCCAGTGTCAAGGTTGAACTTGAGCACATAAGCATCTATTCCAAGTCACGTGTTGTGCAGGGCCTAAGAGGAAATAATCAAAAGGAAATTTATGTGGGGTCATGTTGGTTTCACATGATTAGATATGGAAAGAACCATATTAGTGTTAAAATATATGTATACATGTATGTATATATATATACATAGTTATATAGGTAAATACCTTATAGGGGCATTTTAGTTATTTCTAATACATGTAATAAAACTGCTTTTTAACAGTTTATTTTTCCTTCTCTTTTTTATTATTTTTGTTATTTTATAGAACCATTGGGGCCCTATGGTCAAAATGACCATAGACTTGTTGGGAGCTCCCAATGTCCCCTTCCTCTCCTTTGTGTTGTATACATAGAGGTGTGTTCACCCCCTATAGGGGCATTTTAGTTATTTCAAATACATGCAATAAAACTGTTTTTTAACAGTTTATTTTTCCCTCTCTTTTTTATTATTTTTGTTATTTTATAGAACCATTGGGGGCCCTATTGTCAAAATGACCATAGAGTCTTTGGGAGCTCCCAATGTCCCCCTCCTCTCCTTTGTGTTGTATATATAGGGGTGTGCTCCCCCTTATTCTTTTATGTTTTTTACTCGAGCATTTCCTCAATAAAGGCCAATATTTGTTACTCTTGTGTTTGCCCTTTGTTGGTTATTTGTGTTGTCCCATAGTGGACTTGTGCTTCAGAACATTTGAGTCGGATCTTGTTAGCTCTTAGTGTCATTGGCTTGTGCATCTGCACTTTTGTGATTGCAATCTTGTAAGCCTTTACTGGTATTGTTTTGATCACTTCCGTTATTTCATTACTACATGGTAGCAGAGCCATCGAGTTATTGAGGAAAAGTATCTTCAAAGTGATCGTGTATTCGTGGTGATTCAAAGTAAGAAAAAGCTTCAAATGTGTGCTTGCACATTATTTCCTCTTCCTTTTTTCTTATTATCCCTCTCTTCAAGAAAGGAACATGAACATAAAATCGATATCTCCTTTAAGTTAAATGGCACAAATTATATGATGTGGACATCTGCTATGGAGAAAAATCTCAAAGGAAAAAAACATTGGGGGCATGTCATGGGCACCATCCCGGAACCAAGCTCACAAAAAGAGGACATCAAGAGAAAGCCTTACAAGGTGGTGTCAAAGTCATTCAAGACCATCAAACTAAGGTAGAGGATTAAGAAAGTAATCATGCTAAGATTCTTGAATGGTTTATGTTATGAACAATGTTGAGCTCAAGATATGTACCAACATTGTCAAATTTCGTAAAGCCAACGAAGCTTGGTTCTTTTTAAGAGTATATATAGCCAAAAAGACTTTGCAAGACAAGATACGAACAATCAAACAAGGTGAAATGAGCGTTTATGATTATTTTAGTTCTCTAGGCCCACTATGGGACAAATTATTTCTTCTTGAAGCCAAGTGGGTTGCTAGTGAAGATGTGAAGCTAAAAAGAGAACAAATGAAAAAAAGAACATCTTTTTCAATTTTTACATGGGCTTAGACCCGAGTTTGAGCAAGTAAGATCTTCTCTCCTACATAGAACTAAAGCTCTTCCTTTAGAAGATGTGGTTGCCGAAGTTTGCCAAGAAGAAATTCGTCTTGATATGGTTAAAGAGGAGATAAAGTATTGGTCGCCTCTAAACTCGGCAATCATGTTAAATCTTATAAGCCTCTACACTTTGTGAGGTAAAATAACTATAATGGTGGGTATAAAAAAATCATTTGTCACCATTGTCATGAAATGGGACACATAAGGCCGAATTGTCCCAAACTGAATGATTCTTTCAAAAACAAAGTAGCATATGTTGATAAAACTACAACAAAGAAAGAAGAATCCATTAGAAGATGACACTTTTTCACTTGCCGAACTATCAGAAGCACTCCAACAACTACTTAAATCCCCATCAACCTCAGGGGCCACGATAGCATCTTCCTTTCTTCCAGTATATATTCTTGGATCGATAACTCGGGAGCTTCTTTTCATATGACTCCACATGAAAATAGTCTATCAAATGTTTGCACTAATGCAAAAAGTTTTTATGTTTTTACCGTCGATGAAACATCTTTGCAAATTAAAAGTATTGAAACCTTAGATTCTTCTTAAAACTTTTGTGTCCTAAAAATTAGAGTTCCAAAATTAAATCTATTTTTTTTCTCGGGTTTTCAAATATTCGATCATAGATGTGAAATTTCTTTCTCATCTAAGGGTCGCTTCGTGCAGGATCTCCAGCCCAAGAAGCGGATTGGGCAAGGTCATAGGAGAGGAGATCTCTACTTCATAGAATCTTTAAATCTCCTTTCAAAATCATTTAGTACCTATGTCCAATACAAAGACACTAAAACTTGGCATAAGAGAATTGGACATCAAAGCTATTCAAAGATGTATATTTTCCCATTTGGGGAAAATTTTTGTAATGAGAAAGAATTAATTTGTAAGAATTGTATTTTTGGAAAAATGAAAGCTATTCTATTTTCAAATAGAACATTTGTCTTTAAAATACCTTTTGAATTAGTGTATTCCGATGTTTGGGGGGCCCTCCCCGGTTATATCAAAAGGAGGTTATTCATATTATGTTACATTTACTGATGATTTTACTAGATATGTGTGGATTTACTTTTCTAATATCAAATCCGATATTTTTTCTTATTTGAAAGAATTCTACATGATTATTAAAATCAATTTCAAAGTAATTTACTTTCTTAATATCAAATCCAATATTTTTTCTTATTTTAAAGAATTCCACAAGATTATTAAAAATCAATTTCAAAGTAATATTTTCATCCTTAGATCTGACTTGAGTGGTGAATACCTATTAAATGAATTTCAAAGTTATTTAAAACAAAACAGGATTTGTCATAAAAAAATCTTGTCCAAGAACTCCTCAACAAAACGGACCAGCTGAAAGAAAACATAGACATGTTATGGAAGCCGCTAAGACCTTACTTATCTCTAAAAATGTTCCAAAGAGATTTTGGGTCGAGGTCGTTCTAACATCAACTTACTTGGTAAATAGAATGCCCACATCATCCCTTCAAATTATTTATCCATATGAAAAACTATTTGAAAGAACTTCCGATTATAAACGTTTGAAAATTTTTTATTACAAATGTTTTGTCCTTTTGTATTAGAGAGATAAATTATCTCCAAAAGCCAATGAATGTGCCCTCATGGGTTATGGAGAAAATAAAAAAGGCTTTAGATGTTTCGACTTCAAGAATAACAAACTTTATATTTCTAAGGATGTGACCTTTTTAGAAAATGAAAATGGACTTGAGATAACTAAGGAAAAAAAAGTAGATTATAACCTCTTATTTGATTTCTTACTATAAGAAAAATTAACCCCTTGTGATGTTTCTTCGAACGATAATTCTTTGAGTAATAATGGTGATAATGATGGGCATTCTAATGTTGAAAATCCTGAATCAAGTAATACTAATATTATTGATAAACCAATACAAGTCTATACCATGTGTGAGCAAAGAAACCCTCCAAGTGCCTTAAAAAAATATATACATGATTTCAAACCTCACTTAAAAGATCCAATTGTGTCTTTATTCCACCTAGTAGGTTTGTATCATATCATACTTTGACACTAAATTATAGAGCATGCTTAATAGCTTTACATTCCTATTATGAACCATCACACTATAATGATGCTAAAAATATTTTGCATTGGGTTGAAGCAATGAATGTAGAATTAGATGCTCTTAAAAGGGCTAATACTTGGGAAATAACTTCATTACTCTTAGAGAAGAAAGCTATAGGATGTAGATGGTTTTTTAAGGTTAAAACCAAGAGTGACGGGACCCTAAAAAGATATAAAGTCTGGTTAGTAGCTAAAAGATATAAATAAACCTTTGCCCCAATAGCTAGAATGATTAGTGTTAAAACCCTCATAACAGTTGCTTTAATTCAAAACTGGCCTATATATCAACTTGATGTTAAAAATATTTTTCTTAACGGAGAATTAAGTGAGGAGGTTTATATGAACCTACCATCGGGAGTTAGTATTAAAAATGGTAAAATTCTTAAACTAAAAAAAGGCCTTATATGGTCTCAAACAGGATTCAAAGACCTGGTATGATAGATTTAGTAGTGTTGTGTTTTCTTTGTGTAACGCCCCAAAATTTCAACTTGTGATTTTGAAAACATTATTGAAAAACCTTTCAAAGATATAAAGTTTTCACTTTTAAAAAACGACAACGGAAGACATTTAGAAAGGAGCACAAGTCAACAATCCTGGGTACGTTAGCTGAAAAACCATCATTCACACGAACAACTACTTAAAGGAATTGAGGAAATGAGGCAATAGATTATTAATAAAATTTGTAGTTTATTACAAAATGAGCATTTTCTCAAAGTTCAATAATCTAAAGAAAAACTCAGAGCCAAGCCGCCAGCAGAAAAAAAGAAATCTTGAGCCATGTTGCACCACGTCATCGGCCGCTTGTGAAGTCCTACTCATCACCTGCCCATGAAATTGGTCAGTTTCATAACAAACTAGTAGGTGCACGAATAGATAAGTAGAATAAAAATAAAGCCGGATATTCATGAGATAAGTAGTTATTATATTAAAACAACTAATACAATTGTAATTTATTCTAACAAATGTAACATGTGCAAAGAGCTATTATTTGAAGCACTTCAAGCAGTGTAAATCTCAATCATTTACAACTATTCAAAAAGATATTCTTTAAGTTCTGATATTGACTGGCTTGTGAGTACGCACAGACGCGAAACATAAAAACAGCCGAGACCGATCCGGGGGTTTATTATGTCAGGTGTTTTCATTAACCCGGATGGTGGACTGAGTCCGCTCCTAAGGGGACGGTCAGTGACCAAGAGAGTAAATCCCCAAAGGCATTTATGGCCCATGGATGCATCCAACTTCTGCAGAAGTACCTGGGAGTTACCACCTAGAATAATTTATGGTAATCCCAATTCTCCTAACTCCGATGACTGGGGAAGCCAAGTCTTTTGCCCGTGGGGTGGTTGTTAACAACCTGTCCATCAGAGTTTTTGTACCATCCATCCTCTCCCTTAATGAACCGTGAAGGTCGAATGGGTACAACGGGGGTTTCTTAACTGCCGCCCCATTCTACATGCTCTGGTCTAATAGACCCACTCGAGCATCTTGCCTGTGAAGACGAGTTGTCACCATTTATGTGATCTCAACATTATGCTAAACCTCACCATCCAAACATCGTAACCCACACGGAATGTACTTGTCCAAAAGTACGATCGTACCTTTCCTAGAGGTATGACTACGATGAGGGGGCAACAATTAATGTCTTGTGATTCTTTTGGTTCATACATGACACGTATTGCTCTTTGAGCAATTGGCCTGCGGAGGCCGACATTATCTCATTGATATCTATAAGGTGTTGATTGCCCACTTCAAGGTACTTCATTACCTCTCGTAAAATTTATATCGTACATGTCTTAAGGTCCGATTACAAAAGCAATTGTCATGGGTTTCTCTCTAGAAATGAGTCTACCCATAGAGTTTACATTAAGCATGCAATTTCAAAAGAATAAGGATGAGGAAACGCAAAATAGACAATCACAAGTTAAGTAATCCTACAGGTAAGCATGTATGCCAAATAAACTATTCTATCACAAAATCCTTATATTTTATTTCATTTATACAAACTCTCCGTGCGACTTTCCCCTACCTCAGGATGTCGTGCAGCTGTGTGCGTCTACAGGTGTAGATGATACGAGGGTCGGGCCGCGGAGCGCGAACTGGACACGTTGCGTAAATCTGCAAGAGTGTGAAACATTCAATTATGCTAATATAATTAATGGTGCGACGGGGGCAAGGGTAGTATTAGGCGACAGGAGACCTTAGCCCCTTCCTGACCGAACAATAAATGGCAGGGGCCTGCCTGTCGGAATAGTGAATGGCAGGGGCCTCGGCCCCTGCCTGATAATGAAGCGAAGGGTAGGGGCCTCGACCCCTGCCAAACAAAGCAACGTATGGCAGGGGCCTCGGCCCCTGGCTGACAAACATTGGATGGTAGGGGCCTCGGTCCCTACCTGACAAAACAGCCAACAGGGGCCTCGGCCCCTGCCTCACGAAAGCGACAAGTGGCAGGGACCTCGGCCCCTGCTTGTCTACACTGAATGACAGGGGTCTCGGCCCCTGCCAGACAAAATAATAAATGGCAGGGGGCTTCGGCCCCTGCCAGGTGAAACAGAGAACGGCAAGGGCCTCGGCCCCTTGCATGACGAACAAGAAATGGCAGGGGTCTCGGCCCCTGCCTGGCACAATTATAAACGGCAAGGGCCTTGGCCCCTGCTCGTCAAAATAGGGAATGGCAGGGGCCTCAACCCCTGCCTAACGAAATAAGGGATGGCAAGGGCCTCGGCCCCTTGCCTGAAGAATCGATGAATGGCAGGGGTCTCAGCCCCTGCTTGACAGAGTCACGGCGACACAAAAAAAAGGGAAAAAAAAGAACCTCATGGCACAGGGGAAGCGGGAGGGTGAGACAAGGGGATGGTCGACCTCTCGTCGGTCGTCCGAAAGCCCATAGGGGAAGAGAGGGTGCCGCAGGGGTGACTGGCCCCCTGCCGGCTTTCTGACAACCCCAAGAGGGATGGGGGGGGGGGGGGGGGGAGACGACAGGGGCCTATAGGCTCCCTGTCGACCCTCCGATGGTCACAGGGGGAGCGGGAGGGCGCGACAGGGGTTGTGCGCTGCCTGTCGACCTCCGGGCAAAACCCTTAAGAAGGGGGAAAAGAGAGAGGTGAAGAGGGAGGGCACGACAGGGGCCATCGGCCTCCTGTCGTGTCTTCCGGCGAGATGATAGAGAGAGGTGAAGGGAGAATAAGGGCGTACCTGGGGAAAGGATCGTCGGCGTCGTCGGTCGACGGTGCTGCCGCGCTCCGGGAACAAAGGGGAAGGTCGGCACGAGGAGAGCGAGGAGGAGGAGGCTCGAGAGGGAGGCGTGCCTCCCCTTGCCCTCCTGCGGTGCTCTTAAAGAGCTCGGAGGGGGGGGGGGTAAATGGGGAAACCCCGGTGGGTTTCCCTAATCCATCCGAAATCGCAGGCGGGGTGCGGCGCTCGGGAAGAGGATTTTCTTAAAATCCTCTTCTCGAGTCGGGTTTTTTTTAAAACTCTAACGAGGATGGGGCCGGGTCGGGTCTGGACCCGGCCCGGGTCCGATACTAATTATTATTTTTTTTTTTAACGTGGGTTTTACACTTTGGGTTTTCATTTCTGTTATACTGACATTGTTCTTTGTATATAAAGTACAGGTACCAAAGTAATCATACTTCTACTTCACGTAGATGATATGATAATTACAAGAATTTAGTGATATTAAAAATATTTTGAAAAAAAAAATTGACATGTCTTATTTGGGTTATTTGAAATATTTTCTAGGCATTGAAGTTGCATACTCTCCCCGAGGGTACATATTGTCACAAATGAAGCTTGTTGCTGACATTTGTGCAAAGTCTGGAATTTCATATGACAAAAAAATAGAAACCCTAGAAGTGATCAATGCTAAGTTAAGGTTTAAAGATGGGACTCTCCTTAAAAATCCTATACCCTATCGTCAGTTGATCGAGGCACTCACTTACTTACCCATCACCAGGCCAAATATAGCTTGTGCAATTCATTCTATCAGTCAGGTTCAGCATGCTCCAACCACTGTGCATATGAGTGTTGTGTTAAGAATTATCAAATACATCAAGAATACCATCACTAAAGGGTTTTTCTTATCCTCTTCTTATTCTCAGGATTTATTTGCTTATACTGATGTTGATTGAGGAAGAAATCTCAACTACAGGTTTTTGTGTATTTTTAGAAGATTCTTTAATTTCATAGAGATACAAGAAGCAGCAAAAAGTATCATTGTCCTCAACTGAAGCCGAATATCAGGCAATGGCTACGCCAACAATGAAACTTGTATGGTTGTGAAGTCTTCTCAAAGATATGGGAGTAATCATCTCTTCTTCTTCGAAGGTGAGTTGTGATAACAAAAGTGCAATCCATATTGCAAACAATCATACCTTTCATGAGCGTACCAAACATATTGAGATGGATTGTCATTATGTCAAAGATGAATATTTGAGAAGAACTATTACATTATCGTATGTCACATCAGAATACTAGCTTGTGGATTTCTTCACCAAAACTCTTCCTGCACCTCATTTTATTTTTCTCCTTAACAAACTTATGATTATTTCACTGTAAGTTTGAGGAAGAGTTTTAAAATATATGTATATATACACATATATATACATATATATATAGTTATGTAGGTAAATGCACTATAGGGGCATTTTAGTCATTTCACATGTAACAAAATTGTTTTTTAATAGTTTATTTTTCCTTCTTTTTTTATTATTTTTGTTATTACGTAGAATCATTGGGGGCTCTACGGTCAAAATGACCATAGAGTCATTGGGACTCCCAACATATTGAGAACTCCCAATGGTCCCCCATTTCTCCTTTGTGTTGTATATATAGGGGTGTGTTTCTCCCTATTCTTCTATGCTTTTTACTCAAGTATTTCCTCAATAAAGGCCTATAATTTTTACTCGTGTTTGCCCTTTGTTGGCTATTTGTGTTGTCCCATAGTGGACTTGTGCTTGTGCACATTGTGAGTGTGATCTTGTTAGCCCTTAGTAGTGTAACGACACCAACTAATCCTCGTAAAAATAGTGGATTTTTTTAAACAATTGCGGAAACTAACCCAAGGATTTGGGGTCTCACAAATTTAATATACCAAACCACAACTAGACTGTGCATTGAATCAAAAGAAAAATAATCAACTTTATTAATCAATAAATAATGTCAAATAACTAAAACAGAAAATCGTCTATCACAAGGAGTCACTTTGTCATAGAACCCAGAACTAGTGACATAATCAGCTAGCAAGTTAACCTATCACTGAGCACCTGAACCTGCAAAACAGTTTTTTAAAACGGGTAAGAACCAAAGTCCTTTATACTAATTCCTCTAAAAATTCAAACAGTAAGGAAATAACATGAATAAAATTCATGCATAATTTCAGAGAAATATTACTACAACAATTTTCATAATCAACTTACCATTCAAGTATTTAAACAAGTATCATGCAATAACAATTATCGTGCGAAACAGAATAAACATGAGTAAATAAACTAATGCAGAACAAAAAATATGTATGAATAACTTAAGTTATTTATCAGAGTTACTTTTATATGCATGTCCCTATTAAATGCACACAATTTTAGTTTTTACTTTTCCTTAAACCCACGGATAATAAAAATGGGTACAAATTCCTGAAGTCCAAGTTAGGTTCTCAGTTGTAGCAAAACACACAATTTGTATTATATTACTAGGTTTCACACTTATTTCTCGACCGATATTAGAAATCAATACCATTCATCAGAACATTATAAATCAACATCTAATGTCGGGACATTAGGAAAATCAATATCTACTAACGTCACTTTCTTGGTATATCAATAACTATAATTGACTCAACACCACCACCCCCAGGTAAAGTGACTGGGTCTTCTTAAAACTGTAGCCGGATGGGGTTCAGGTGTACAATCACATACGGAGTTTTAGAATCCTCACGTTTTTTCTAAAACCACCATCCAAGATTCCCACACTGTGGAAGGGACATTAAGGAAGAGATTAATTATATTGTTTGATCTCTTTTACTTTTTTAAACAATCAAGTTCTTTATATAAGAACCGTTTTGCAAATCAACATGCAAAACCCATTTCGGGCCCTGGCCCACATAAATTTAATAGTACAATTAATTTTTGGAAAACCAATAATTTTCATAAATAAATTTTGCAATGCATAAATTAAAATCAACAACATTGGAGCAACATATGCTCCTGGCCCACACGACCCAATAGTGGTTCACATCTGACCACAAAAGCATCTCAAAATGATTTATGCATCTTTCGCAAAATTTTAGTGAATGTACATTCAAACACACAACATGAATGCACATCAAGCCAATTGCATACACATGCGAACAAATGCTTGCAACAATTTATCATGATAAATTCCATGCATAAACACTCAAACATGCACATGATTATATTTATACAAACATCAATATAAACTTCAGAATTTTCATGTGTATGATATACACATTTGCAATATGATATTCGAATGCATAAGCATACATAACCAAATCCAAAACATATGATGGGATGCAGAATCCTGCAGTCAACATAAATGCAGGTCTCAACATAGCAAAACTATTCAGAATCAATATCCAACACACTGTCAGTCTGATCAGATTGCAAACATCCAACATAATCGGTAGTCTGATCAGATTGCACATGCTCCAACCGTGGCCAATCTGATCGGATTTCACATGCAAAACTGTGACAAATCTGATTAGATTGCATATGAGCAACAAGTGGCAAATCTGATTAGATTGCATATGAGCAACAAGTGGCAAATCTGGTCCAGATTGCACACATGCGAAGAGTGGCAAATATGATCCGTTTGCACCTGCGCAATCAGTGGCAAATTTGATCAGTTTGCACACATATAACATGGTGGCAGATCTACTCACGGTACCGAATATATCATGTTGGCAAATCCAAAATCAGTCATCAAGAATAACATGCACACAAGTCTGACAACAGTCAACCAATAACATACTACTAAATCGGCAAGCCTGATTACAATGCCAAACATAACTTGTATCTACACGTCTGATCAATATCAAAACAAAAAATATGCAAGTCTGGTCCATGCATCAAAATAGCATGTTGCCGAGTTGATAACATTTAACCAACATAAAATACAATTAAATCTAATAATGGTCATTCTATTGACATAAAGAAAATCTGGTAACAGTCAACATAATAGCATAAACTTAGATTCGATAACAGCCGAAAAAAATGCTTGTAATCAAATCTGATATCAGCCAACACAATAACAAAAATCAGATTTGATAATGGCCTACCAAAAATACTTGTAATTAAATCTGATATCAGTCAACACAATAACAGAAATCAAATTTGATAACTACCCATCAAAATAACATGTAGGCAATGGCAGACCAACATCAAATTAGCATAACCAGATTGAATAACAGTCCACCAACATGGCACGTAGGCAAATCGGCAGACCATCATCAAATTAGCATACCCATATTTGATAACAGTCTACCAACATGACACGTAGGCAAATCGGCAGACCATCATGAAATTAGCATAATCAGAAACTGATAACAGTCAATGAATCCACGTGAAATCAGTTTTTATAACAAGTATCAAGATAACATAAAACCATATTTGATAACATCTAAAAAACATTTATCTACAGCAAGTCTGATCAGCCTACACTCACACGACACGTGGGTCAGTCTAATAAGACTGCACCCATGGGCAATTTGATAAGATGTTGTCAACATCAAGAAACATATAGGAAAGACTCGTTCAAACATTGAAATAACATATAAGTATATCAGCAAGTTTGATAAGACTGCCCACGAAAGCATATAGGCAGATATGATCAGACCAGAGTTACCAAAGCTTCTTAGATAGGTGCGAAGCTCGCTTCCCGGAAACTCGCTTCGGAAGCATGATACTCCTCGCTTCCGAAACTTGATGAGAACCTCGATTCCCCCACACTTCTCCTATGCTTTCCAAACACTTCATTTATTCATTTTATATGTTCTCTTACTCAACTTTTCATGTTTTTTATGCGTTTTCTCTCACTCTTCTCACTCACTTCCATGTGCTTTCTCTAAATTGGTAATCATCATTTTTAGATTTTGTTAAAAATTTAATTCTTACACTAAAAAATCATGAAATTTAATATTAGTCACTTTTATTTTAGTTTTTATTTGTGTTTCATTACTATTCACATTCAATTATTATATTTCTTTTTTTCATTCCTCGCTTCCCGCTTCCTATACATTTTAAAATGCATCGCTTCTCTCTTCCGCTTCCCGTATCGTTTCCGGCTTCCGCTTCCTAGTCTGGCAACCTTGGATCAGACTGCCTATATGATGAAATCGGCAAGCCTGAACTAGATCAAAATTGATCCCCAAACAGTATATATATATATTCAGCATAGAAGGCTAAATAAAGAAATCGACATGCAATTCTTATGATGTGCAAAATCCAAGAATTAATCAAAGTTGAACACATGCTTAAACGTGAAAAATCAATGGCATGGTTAACATCAAATCAAAAATACATGAAATCGTGACTTAATGCATATTTTTATACATGTTTTTTAATCAGATTTCCCATCCAAACTTATAGATGAACCATGCTTAAAACTAGTTCTCCACGTACGAATCTAGAGAGGAACTCGTACCTTAATTCGGATGTGAAAAAGGATCGGAAAAAAAAGTTGGATGTTCGATGAGAATGCAGGATTTCCTCCTCTCCTTCCTCTTCTTCTTCCTTTCTTATCTTCCCTTTATTTTCCCTTTCTTTTATTTTTCTTTTCTTTCTTTCTCTTTCTCTTTCTCTTTCCTTCTCTCTCTCTCCCCAACGAGTTGGGCTCTCTCGCTTTCTAACTTGCTCCCTCTCTCTAGAAATATGAGTTTCTAGAGAGAGGGGAAAATCACCCCTTTTTACACTATATTATCCTCTTATTTTTATTATATTATATTTTATTTATTTTTTAATTAACTCCTTATCTAGAGGGCGATGCCCCCTTTAAAAAACTCTCTATTTGAGAGTAGAGTTCTACCTACCAAAGGTAGAACTCTACCTCTTCTAGATAATACCTTTTATTATTTATTTTATTATATTATTAAATATAATATTTTATGGAGTGTTCCAGAGCGTGTCGACTCCCTCTAGAAGCCTTCCTATAGTAGAGTTTTACTCCATGTAGAACTCTACCTACCCAATTTAACTTTTAAATTGATTTTAAAGTTTGAAATTGGCCATATTTGAATTTCGAATCCATATCTAAATCCAAGATCCAAATCCATACGAATCCTACCTAAACCAGATCTTAGTTATTATGGGTTTTGGATTGTGTCCATATCCATATCAACTTGGATCAAACAGAGTGAATCTTAGTCCGATCCAATCCAAAAAAAGGTAAAAGTAGAGGCGGGTCATTTTTGAAAAATGCGATTTTCAGACCAACTGTAACCTGATTTTAGAAAAATAAGGCACCAATGTTGTCAGAATTATGAGACGCATCTAACGGTATACTTACCTAATTTTCACCTCCGAATTTCGCTTTCAAATTTTGCCTAAATTTAACCTGAATTTCGCTTGAATTTAAAGGTAATTGTCTCATTTTGGTCTTGTCAGTGGGCTCTCGATGTCACCTATATTTAAAGATATTTTCTCACGATTTTTATCATTTTCATCAAATACCTAGTTAAAATTTATAATTTTCGAAATTAAAAAACATGAAAAAACACACGATATTACAAGTGGCATTGGCTTGTGCTTGTGCTTGTGCACTTTTGTAATTGCAATATTGTAAGCCCTTAGTGGCATTGTTTTTATCACTTCCGCTATTTCATTGCAATTAGTTCAAGTAGGTTGGACCTAGTTGACCCTAGTCATATTCAAGTCATATGTTGGCCAAGCCCAAGGTGGGTCATGAAGGATCTCAAAAGGCATCAGGCTAGATTCAGGATGAGTCCATGCCCATCAGACCGATGCATATTAGACATAAATGAATCAAATCTGGAACAGTTAACTATGAGTGAGCAGAGTACCAAAAAACAATTTACCATTTTCATTTTTTGTGATTAAATTTCACAACAAATGACGCAAGAAAGCAACTTGATCATCATTTCAAATAACAGAGAAAAAACTCAAAACTACAGCAAGAAACCGAGAAAAAGTAGTTTACAAATATATCCAAATCAAGTTTGCCAGGTAGGCAAGCAGAATCAAGATGCTACCAAGAAGCTGAAGCAGAAAACAAGGATTTTCTAAATACATGTGATACAAGCAGCAAGAAGCAATTTGGAAGTTCGTTGGATTTCAAAAGCAAAGAGATTCAAAACTGAGAATTAGTACATATTGCCCCCAACATTAACTAAGTGATTTGAAGTGAGAAACAAAAAACATCTAAACATATGGAAGTGCACTTCCCAGAAAGAAATTTAAATGTTCACGCCCCTAGAAGTGCTTAAGCAAGCTTCAAAAGCACCTTGCTTCCTACTTAAGGAGCAAGTTTCAAGAATGCAAGCTTCCAAGTACATACAGATGCTTTTGATAAGCATGATTCAAACATCACCTAAGACATAATACCCTTTTTTAACCATGAGCAGACACTGCATTCAACCTGAAATACCCATTAATAATATAGCAGAAAAAACTCAAAGAAACTGTATAACATTACAGCCTTTTTGCAGCACTTCAAATTTTCCACAAGTAGAAAAATATCTATCATATTTTCCAATTAAATAGAAGCTGCAGACAAAGGGAAAATAGCTTATTACATCACTTAGACATGTTGCAGAAGGCACATGACGGCTAACTATGTCACTGGCTGCATGTGCATCAGGGGTACTCTGAAGAAATGCAACAAAGGATCCCAAATAAGAAACAAACAAATGTATAACCCCCAGGAATTTAGTGAATGACATTCAATGTCGTCAAGCAAAACTAGAAATATTAACAAACCTTTACCAAAGTAAGTGTATAGCCAACCCCATATCGATGCTTCAAGAAAAGAGAACTGTGATATCATAGGAAGTACATGTCAAACAAGGCATCACCAAACCAGAGCAATTATTCATTGTATTCTTCAAAAATAAATATACTTGACCCTTATCCATAAAATGGTATGCTAGAATTTTAAGTTGGTGTGAAAATATGTATTAGTTTGGGGAAGTTATGGAAAAAACCATGCTTGTATCAACTAAGCAATTGAAAGCAGAGATTAAAAAGTTCGATAATTTACACAAGAAGGCACTTGAAAAGATAATGGTGAATTTTCAGACATGATTAAACTTTAATCATGCATTCATGCAGAAATACTCATTAACGAATATTCACAATCTCTTAAATAGCAAAGATGGAAAAAATAATGAATGCATACATCTTGAGGCTGTAGTGTTAAATTGCAAAAATACCATATGCTATGTGAAATCGATTGAATAAAAAATGAATATATATATATATATATATATATATATATATAATTAACTACCTGAGATTTAGAAGTGCATTGCTTCAACAAATGGATGCATTATTATGTTAGACAAAAATGTCATGACCTGGTATTTCTTTTAACCTTATTCACCAATTTTCTGCTCTAGATACCAATCATTGCTTTCTTGTTTCTTCAGATATACATTTGCAGCTTCAGCTAAGTAATTGAGCACTAAAAAGCAACTACATATGTGCATACACAAACTCTGTGTGTGTGTGTGTGAGTGTGCGCGCGTGCAAAAGCAAATACTACAGGGAAACATCTTTTAACATGATACATGCTTTCGTTTGATGATGAAGTATAACCTAAGTAACATGGACAAGAACATACTTACAGAGACACATTTCAGAGATGCTTGGTTTGACAAGAGGGTTTTGTTAAACTAAGTCGCAGGTTCACAGATGATGCATGGGTCACTTTGCATATTCAAAATCCACAATATAAAGGAAGGAAACATGAATGCCATGTTAAAAGTGCAAATTCTTGAATGATCAGTCAACAATAAATAAGAAATATAACTTGAAATCTGAAATGAATAATCAATGGCAAGTTTTAAAGAGCAAAATCTACAAAAATATAAAAGATTAATACCAACATTAGGGAGACAATGGCCACAGTCCGGTATAGAAATGTGGTCCCTGAATTGTGGCATGTCCACTGTCAATGCCAGTTTCATGACATACAGACATGAGATATGCAAGATAAAGTAATGTCTGCATGAGGAGTACACCATTCAAGTACATGTATATATTTAACAGGTACAGCATGCTAAATACATATGAACAGAAAACATGTATGCATTCAATTGTTATGCACAAAGTTTTTCAAGGAAAATGTTGAAGACAAGTATTTTCACTTAGAAAATCAAAACATATTGCATGCCCATTAGCGATGATTATCCAATTTGTTCAGCAATAACACTGCAATCTAGATTGCTACAGCCAAATAAATACCTTCCACAGCAACGCAAATGACCATTTGACATGATAGCAATACGATCACCTAGCACATCTGCCTCATCCATTGAGTGTGTTGTGAGTAAGATTACCCGGCCCTTCTTAATTCTTTTGAGTAGTTGCCATGTAGAGCGCCTAGAATATGGATCCATCCCAGTAGTAGGTTCATCAAGAATAACCAACTGAAAATGCAGAAAATGAATTGGAATTTACAAAATAAATGAGCATAACTATATTATGACTGTGCTGAAGCCATAAATACCTTACTATTTCCTATAAGAGCTATTCCCAGTGATAACTTCCTCTTCATACCACCAGAGAGTGCTTTAACAGCAGTATTAGGTTTATCAACCAAGCCAACCTGCAGAAAGTATTAGAACTAAAGTAACATATACTAGAGAAATTGAGAGTATTCACAATACAAAGGTTTGGAACAGCTGCAGTTTCTAGGATGAAAAAGACACAATGCAGTTGTTTAAGGAGCACAGAAGAAAGGTAGGATAGACACGCAAAGTTGAATTATGCAGATGAGTTCTTGCCATGAATGATGTGAGGCACAATTTTATAAATGTTTGTATGCCTATAGCACTTCTAATCTGACTCAATATGTTATTTTTATTTTATAATTGACTAGGTTCAAATTTTCATCCCACTTACCCTTGACAGCCAAGAGGCCAAATTTCACAGGACTGTTTGCCTTTTCCCCATACTTCCAAAAAAATTGAAAAACAAAAATAAAACTGTGAAGGAATCACAGTTAGAGAAATCTGATTAAATTACTTGTATTTCCAGAACAAAAAATTGCTCCCTTTCCCAACTTAGCCTCAACATAGCTTTAGAATTGTTTTCCTTTTACATTATTTTGTTTTTTGCTATTGTTTATGTGCTTATTCTTTTCAGAGCAAAGCCCATGAGGGCTCCACTCAGCTGGCTAGGGGCCCGGCTTGTGACATCCCAAGTTGAAGGGGCATCACGAGTTTGAAATGGGAGTGTGCATCCCTCACTGCATGGTCAAAGCTGGGTGTATTCCCTGGTTAGCAAGGGGGGGCTGGGGTTTTACGCCAATGGATGCCACAAACAGAGCATGGGTCAATGGATTGTACCTTCTGGCAAAAAATTGACAGTTTTCTCCCCAGCTATCGCAAAAAGAAAAGTCCCTTTTGTTGAAATGTAATATAGTATTTCATGTCACTTTTGTGCTACCCCTCATAAGTGTACGTATCTTTATTAATAGGGATACTTATGCATTTTTACTTTAGTTAGTTGTAGAGTCAACAAGTTTTGTTTTGTATTGTAGCTAAGGGCACGTCCCTTTAAAGAGGTGTATTCTTTTCATTCTTCTCAATGAAAGCCTTGTTATTACTCTCATTTCTCTTCTCTTGTGCTCCATATCTTCTCTCTGTATTGATATGGTATCAGAGCCACATCATAGATTTAAAATGATTTTCCTTCTACATTATTTTGATTTTTGCTATTTTTTATGCGCATAATCTTTTCAAAGCAAAGCCCATGAGAGCTCCACTCATCTTGCTAGGGGCCGTCTTGTGACATCCCAAGTTGAAGGGGCATCACGAGTTTGAGACAGGAATGCACATCCCTCACTGCAAGGTCAAAGCTGGGTGTATTCCCTGTTTAGCAAGGGGGGGGGGGGGGTTACGCCAATGGATGCCACGAACAGGGCATGGGTCAATGGATTGTACCTTCTGGCAAAAAATTGACAGTTTTCTCCCCAGCTATCGCAAAAGAAAAGTCCCTTTTGTTGAAATGTAATATAGTTTTTCATGTCACTTTTGTGCTACCCCTCATAAATGTACATATCTTTATTTATAGGGGTACTTATGTATTTTTACTTTAGTTAGTTGTAAAGTCAACAAGTTTTGTCTTGTAGTGTAGCTAAGGGAACATTCCTTTAAAGAGATGTACTCTTTTTATTCTTCTCAATGAAAGCCTTGTTATTTCTCTCTCATTTCTCTTCTCTTGTGCTCCATATCTCCTCTTTGCATTGATATGGTATCAGAGCCATGATAAAAGTGCCTTTGGATTGCAGTATTTGCCTTGGAAACCAAGAAGGAATGAAAAGGGAGAGGAGAGAGAGAGAGAGGAGCACGTTCTTCTTGTTGGAATCGGCAACCTTCCTGTATGCTTTTCACAAGCTGCACTAAACATCATTAAGTTTAAGTAGGTTTCACAAATCTTTTACAATGGCAAAACTACCCTATGTTAGTAATGTATATTACATTACAATATAACATTCACGTGGACTATATGGATCCTACTGGATCCATATCTGATCTGTATTCTAACACCCTCCCTCAAGTTGTGCATGGGATTGAAACATGTGCAACTTGTTCTTCAGATACCAAAACCAGTTACTTGTGAGACACTTGGTGAGCATATCAGCAACTTGGTTTTCTGAAGACACATAAACCGGTTCAATCTCTTTGTCTGCTATTTTTTGTCTGATGAAATGTTGGTCAATCTCAATATGTTTAGTCCAACTGTGATGAACAGGATTGAACGCAATTTGTATAGAACTTCTATTATCGCACATGAGGGTTGAACTTGAGATACTCTCTCCCATCTCTGTAAGTAGATGCCTAATCCAGGTTACTTCTGCTGTGGTAGCTGCCATAGATCTATATTTTGCCTCTGTGCTAGATCTTGTCACAACTTTCTATTTTCTGCTACTCCATGAGATAAGATTGTTTTCAATGAAAACACAGTATCCTGAAACAGACCTCCTTTCATCTGGATCCCCTGCCCAGTCCGCATCTGTATAGGCCAATATGTCATGTTTCGGTGCTCCCCATGAAGATTGAGCATAAATGAGTCCATCACCCACCGTGCCTTTTAGATAGCGAAGAATACGTTTGACGGCATCCATGTGACCAGTCTTTGGTTCATGCATGAACTGAGATACTTGATTCACAGAATATACAATGTCTGGTCTAATAAAGGTAAGATACTGTAACATGCCCACCAAATTGTGATACTTGCTTGCATCAGGATAATACTCACCATCACAAATGTTGAGTTTTTTATTGACAACACTGGGTGTAGGCACAGGTTTGCAATTTGTCATTCCTGCTTTGGCCAGAAGATCAAGAGTGTATTTGTGTTGAGTTAATGACATTTTCCCATCTTTCCTGTCCACCTCTATACCAAGGAAATATCTTAGTTCTCCAAGGTCTTTCATCTTGAATCACATACTTAGTAAAACTTTAATTTGTTGAATATGGTCTGGAGCATTACCAGTGATCACTATATCATCGACATATATAAGTAAGAAAACCACAGTGGTTTCATCCCTGTATATGAATAAAGAATGATCTAGTTGGGAACGAATAAAATTGTGGTTCTTAATTTCTAAGGAGAAACTTTCAAACCAGGACCTGGAGGCTTGCTTTAAACCATATAATGCTCTGGTTAATTTACACACATATTCTTTTGGGTCTCCTTCTGCATAACCTTGAGGTTGCTCCATGTAGACATCTTCCTTCAAATCTCCATGAAGAAATGCATTTTTGACATCAAGCTGACTAAGATTTCACCCATGTTCAATAGTCAGGCCAAGGATAATACGAATGGTTCCCATTTTCACCATTGGGCTGAAGGTCTCATCGTAATCTTGACCATATTCTTGGGTGAAACCTTTGGCAACGAGACGTGCCTTGTATCATTCAATATTACCATCCGATTTATACTTAATCTTATATACCCATTTTGAGCCAACTACATTTTTATCTGGGGGACGACCAACTATCTCCCATGTTCGACACTCATGAAGTGCCTCTATCTCCTCATTCATCGCTTCAATCCATTTGTTAGATTGAACAGCTTGAAAAAACCCAAGTGGTTCCTCATGTTTTTCAATCTTGGATAGAAAGATCTGAAAATCCATAGAGAAGTTATCATAACTCACCCATTTTTCAATAGGATGCCTTATCCTGCTTGATCTTCTTGGCACCTTTCTGGATAATGCTAAGAACATTGGATGGAGAAGTTTTGGAAGATCCTACGATATATAGATAATTGGTTGGGAGTTTGATTTACCTAACCATTACCATGCTAGATATATCATATGTTGTGCATGTTAGTCGATTTATGAGCTCACCAAGATCAGTTTATTTGGCTGCAGAGCTAAGGATAGTTAGGTATGTCAGAGACACCATGCAGTATGGTATGTTCTTCTCCTCATCTACTTCACGTGAACTTAAAGCATGTTGTGATGTTGATTTCTGAGGATCTACCAAAGACAAATTATCTACATTTGGATTTTGTGTGTTTCTTGGAAGCCTCATTGATTTCACAGAAGAGCAAGAAACAACAAAGAGTAGTTTTATCCACTAAGAAACTGAGTATAGGTCTATGGTTCAGATGACAGCTGAACTTATATGGATCAAATGGTTATTGAAAGATCTTGGTGTGGACATTCATGAGAAAACTCCTCTCTATTGTAACTATGAGTGTCATTCATATTGCCGAAAATCCAGAGTTTCATGAGAGGACAAAGAATATAGAAATTGATTGTCATTTTACAAGACGTACTTATGAGGATGGAATTATCTCCCATGCATGTGGGAACTAAAGAACAAGTTGTTGATGTGTTCACAAAGAGCCTTTCTCCTTCTCACTATAGAACATTTCTTAACAATCTTGGAATGATTCTGTTGGCATTATCTTAAGTTTGTGAAGTGTTGAAATGTAATATAGTTTTTCATGTCTCTTTTGTGCTACCTTTCATAAGTGTAAATATCTTTATTTATTGGGGTACTTATGTATTTTTACTTTAGTTAGCTGTAGAGTCAACAGGTTTTGTCTTGTAGTGTAGCTAAGGGAACGCCTCTTTGAAGAGGTGTATTCTTTTCATTCTTCTCAATGAAATCCTTATTGTTTGTCTCTCATTTCTCTTTTCTTGTGCTCCATATCTTCTCTTTGCATTGATACCTTTCAGTGTCAAATCCATTCGGCTGCATATTTGACCAACCAAAAATACAAAATAAATTTAATGATTTTCTTTAACCTTATAGCTAGAAAATGATCAATAATGATTTTTTCAGATAGTTTTATTTGGTCTTTGATTTTGCATTACTTAATGAAAGATATCACACTCCAAGACATTCATTCTAGAATCCTAGGGTAATTTTCCTTGCAATACAGCAAAAGGTATATAACAACAATCCCATGCATGCACATAGTAAATATCTCCCATACAAAATGCAACAACTAACTTCTTCAATCATCAGATTGACTTCATGTTCTAGCCTGTCGTCACTGACTCCTTTCAAGATGGCAAACATTTCCAGATGTTCCTTCACCTGCAGAAATAATATTGAATAGCATGATATTTTTGTGATTGCAATACAAAACAACATAAAAGATGAATGCAAACAATAAAGAAGTTGAAGATACCAGTGTGTTACCATTCTTTATGAGGTATGTCATCATTTTGTCTTCTTCCCTATTATATGGGCAAAGTAGCATGTCTACGCATTTGAACTCTTTCCTATTTGTACATCCCCATTTTTTTGTTTTCAAAAGTCACCATATTAAATTCATTTGCTGGAAGATACGTAGCATACAGGACTATAACCAAGTTGCGTATTTATTCAGTTGCATATGCATATGTCATAGGAATTGTGAGCTAACAAATGTAAGGCCTTTTCAAAAGTTAAGAAAATTAGCACTATCTTGAAACTGCAGGGATTCCTATGATGAATAATGTCTTAAAAGTTTGAACTTGTATTGTTCATGATATTCTTGTAATTAAATCAATTAACTAAAGGCAATACCTATTTTCCTACGACTGGTGCCAACCCAGATGATACTACCAGCTAGTCATGTCCATGTCCGACACATGGCAACACTAACCAAGACTCCAAATTTTAGTGCATTTAGTGTTCAATTCCTCATCATAAACTTAAGAAATGTAATATGCATTTTACCAATGTGTGTATGCTACCCTCTCTAGATTGTACATATGTTTACTGTAGAAGGGTATTCCTGTAACATAGCTTTACGCATTATAATCAACCATAATTACCGTAAAAGGGTCAAAAATGCTTTTATGATGCTGAGAACAAATTTCTTTCTTTTCATATCAAGGAAATAGATAGCTTCCTTGAAGAAACTCAACAGCAATAAATTTGATTTCGATTCTGGATTCTACTGAGTTAGCCTAGTTGGAGGTAATACTCTAGGTAGAAGAGAGAATATCTTTCAAACAAACGTGCTTACATTTCAATTATTTTCAATCAACTA
Source organism: Nuphar pumila (assembly GCF_984573655.1). Taxonomy (NCBI): domain Eukaryota; kingdom Viridiplantae; phylum Streptophyta; class Magnoliopsida; order Nymphaeales; family Nymphaeaceae; genus Nuphar; species Nuphar pumila. The sequence goes on along the minus strand of NC_143263.1, from coordinate 7,958,293 downwards.
TAATTTTTATTATATTGGCAATATTTTCAAGTTATCCTGACATGAAGTGAGAGTTTGATGTCCATTTTGATATATCCTGGCGTTGTTTTATCTCTTTTTAGAACTTGATAACGGGAGTTTTCAAGATCCTTCTCTTCTTGTTTTGATCTGAGCGCCTAGGTCCTCAGATTCGCACACTTCCTTGTGTTCCCCTCTGTCCCACCATAGACAGTTCCCATTTAGGGTAAGGGTTAAACCTGAATTGTTTTTGCAAAAGGTCATCTGTTTTAAAAGCCATTTAGTCTCAGCAATAAGACGCCCAAGATCAATCTCTTTTCAAGCTTTAGGGAACCCCTATTTTATTCCTTTTGCAAACCCCTCTCGGATTTATTGTGCAAAATCCGAAAGTTCCATCATGATTTCTTCATTTGAAGATTTTGTTTCTCGTCCCCTTCAAGTTAAGAGTCAAGCCTGAACACCGTTCTTCCACAAGGCATTTTTCGTCCCCTTCAGGTTAAGGGTCAAGCCTGAACCTCGTTCTTCCACAAAGTATTTTTCATCCCCTTCAAGTTAAGGGTCAAACCTGAATCTCGTTCTTCCACGAGGTATTTTTCATCCCATCTAGACCAAATTGACCCTATAAAACCTAAAAAAGACAAAAATAAAAGTAAAAATAAAATAAAAAGGGCTAATGAGCCCCTAATGGGCACATCCTATTACAAAGGCTGAAATGACCAACATACCCTTAATGGGTATTATATATTACATCAACATAATATATATATATATATACACAACTTAACACACACCCTTAAACTTACGATGTGATCATTGAAAGTTTGTCAAGAAATGAAATCAAGGAGAAGAAAGCACTTTTGTGAATAAATTAGTCAGCTGAAACTCCAATAATACATAAGGCGGGATATAATAGTCTTCTTAAGGTAATCTTCGTGAACATATTGGTGTTAAAATGTAAAACTGTACATATATGTATATATAATAATATTATATTATTATTATATATATATAAATACATTTTTAATTTCTTTCTTTTCTGTATTTTTTTCCTTTATTTTTATTTTTTGTCTTTATGTCATCTAGTTCAGTTTGAACTAGAATGACTGTTGCTAGTCAAGTCCTGTCCAGACTTGACTAGCAATAGAGCTGTTGGACTGACACAGTCCAACAGCTCTATTAGAGCCGCGGAAGTACTAAATCTTGAGGAAAAGCTGCCTCGGTTTCCGTGCCCGTTTGCAAAAGTGTTCGCCACTTGAAGAGAAGTGTTTTATCACTTTATTGGAGAAGATTTCACATCTTGTTGTATTGTTTTTTTTTTCTTTCTTTCTCATTTTTCTTCTTGTTTCTCTTCTATCCCTATTCTTTCTCTCCTTGTAATCGATGGATGACAATGATAAAGTCACCATCATGCCTATGAAACTAAGCGATACGAACTATGTAACATGGGCTTCAATCATGAAGCACCATATATGGGGAAAAGGCTTATGGGGGATTGTGGATGGTTCCGATTCGGAACCTAAGCTATCTCTTACTAAAAAGGAGGGAGATAAAGACGTCCCTCTATCGGAAGAAGAGAAAATCAAGGCTATTGCCTCATACGAGAAGAAATGGAAAGAATGAAGAATATCTCATGCGAAGATAATGTCATGGCTTATCAATAGCGTTGACATTAAAAAATGCTCAAGTCTTGCCAAATTTGATCATGCCGATAAGGCATGGGAATACCTTAAGAATATGTATTCCCTTAAAGATATTGCACACGTGTGCAACCTCTAAGAAAAAGTTTGAATGATGACACAAGGAGACAAAACTATTCGTGAATATTACAATGGGTTGTCCGAACTTTGGGAAGAACTTTCCCTTTTAGAACCAAAGTGGCATTGTGCCGAAGACATCGAGCTTCGTCAGAAACAACTCGATGTTGAACATTTTTACCAGTTTATCACTGGATTAAGGCCGGAATTTGAAACCACTAAATCGGCCCTACTTCACCGGGGAAAAATTCCTTCTATTGTTGAAACTATTGAAGAGTTAACAATGGAAGAAAATCGTCTCCGGAAAGGTTCTTTAAAAATTGAAGATGATTCCGTTTTAGCCGTGTCTAGACCAGGGAATCATGTTCGATCATATAGGCCTCCTCACTTTAACCGACAAAATGGTGACTATGATAAGAAGAAAGTTATTTGTCATCATTGTCATGAACCGGGACACTACAGGCCACAATGTCCCAAACTTAAGGAGCTGAGAGAAAAAAGAGCTGCAATTGCTGGATCGGAGCCTAAAGATCAGGATGCACCAGTTTCCCTGACCCTACTCCTTACAGACAGCTTGTCGGGGCACTTTCCTATCTATCCATTACCAGACCAGATATAGCACATGTTGTTCATACAGCAAGTCAATTTCAACATGCTCCTACTTCTGTTCATATGGGAGCAGTCATGCGTATTATCAGATACATCAAGTCCTCTCTTTCACGAGGACTTTTCTTATCTTCCTCCTCTTCTCTTGATTTAATTGCATATACTGATGCTGATTGGGGAGGTGATCCCAATAACAGACACTCAACCACTGGCTTTTGTGTCTTTTTAGGGGAATCATTAATCTCGTGGAGGTGTAAAAAGCAGCAGAAGGTATCTCTCTCATCCACCGAAGCTGAATACAGAGTCATGGCAACCACGACCATGGAAGTAGTTTGGCTCCGACGACTGCTTGCTGACATGGGAGTTGAAGCAACAAAGGCTTCACAAATGTGTTGTGACAACAAAAGTGCGATCTACATTGCCAGTAACAGAACATTCCACGAACGCACCAAACACATCGAAATGGATTGTCACTACGTCAGAGAGGAATATCTACACGGGATAATTGATCTGCCATATGTCACTTTAGAATATCAGTTAGCAGACCTCTTTACAAAGCCTCTCGCTGCTCCCCGATTTCACTTTCTCTTAGACAAACTTTCGCTCATTGTACCGTAAGTTTGAGGGGGAGTGTTAAAATGTAAAACTGTACATATATGTATATATAATAATATTATATTATTATATATATATATAAATACATTTTTTATTTCTTTCTTTTCTGTATTTTTTTCCTTTATTTTTATTTTTTGTCTTTATGTCATCTAGTTCAGTTTGAACTAGAATGACTGTTGCTAGTCAAGTCCTGTCCAGACTTGACTAGCAATAGAGCTGTTGGACTGACAATTGGCAATCCATTTCGATATGCTTGGTTCATTCAAGAAATGTGTGATTGTCTGCTACTTAGATGGTGCTTTTATTGTCACAGCATAACCTTGAGGGTGATTGCATATGCACCACCATGTCCTCCAAGTCTTTTCAACCACACGATTTTAGATGTCATGGTAGTCATGTCATGTTGCTTCTTGCATTTCTAGGATATCAACGAATCACCTATAACATGAAAAAACCCATAGTTGAGCGTCTATCATTAAGATCTTATCTCTAGTCAGAGTCAATATATGCAGTTAATTAGAAAGAGGAAGACCAAACAGAAATTCTTTAGAAGCAGAATTTTGTAAATATCGAATAATGTGCATAACGGCACTCATGTGCACAGTTATAGGAGAATGTTGAAATTGGCTTGTTGTATACACTCCATGAGAAATGTCAGGTCGGGTAATCGTTAAATAAGTAAGGGCCCAAATCATCTGCTGATAAGAAGTGGGGTCCTTCAAGGGTGTCCCATCATCGATCTTCATCTTTGCATTGACAACTTTAGGAGTATCCATCATCTTTCCACCTGTAATGTCAGACCTGTCAATAATCTCAATGTAGATTGAGTTAAAAAATAACCACGAGCCGAATATGCTACCTCAATAACTAAAAAATATCTAAGGAAGCCTACATCTATCATTTCAAAATTTTGTTTAAAAATATTTGTTATAAAACTAACTCCTTGTTTAGCTCCTTTAGTAATGATCATATCATCAACCTAGAGAAGAATAATAATAGCACCTGTATCAGATTGCTTAACAAACATAGCAGTGTCAGTATAACAAAACTCAAAACCAAATTTAACCATAACAGAGCTAAATCTATCATACCAGGTTTTAGGAGCATGTTTTAAACCATTCAAAGTTTTACATAAATAAAGAACTTTTCCTATTGGAATTTCATATTCTGGTGGAGGATCCATGTATATCACCATTTTAAAAAAGCATTTTTGACATCCACCTGATAGATATGTCAGTTCTTAATGGCAACTTATAAAACCCACAAAAAATTGTTTTGGATCAGACCCGGGTCGGGTCTGGACCCGAACTGAATACCCCACCCCCGTGTTTTTATAAAGCAACTGAGGGGTTAGGGTTTTCTCATTTGAGAAAGCCCTCCCCACCTCCACCGCCTGCCCTGGTCTCTCCTCCCATCTGACCTCCAACCGACGGCTCGCCGGAGCGCCGACCCTCTCTCTGTTACCCTCGTTCACCCTCTCTCTGTGTTCGCCCTTCTCCCCCATGGGCACCTTCGGCGACCCCACCTCTCGTCTCCCTCTCTGTTGTGATTCCGACAAGCCGTCGACGACCCACCGCCACCACCTCCAACTCCGGCAAACTTGACCGACACCCCCGCATTGCCTTCTCTCTCCCTCGTGCATCTTTGTTTCGACAGGAGCCCCGACATCAGAGCTCTCTTGCTTGCCTCTCCCCCTCCCTACATCTCTCTTCCTCCCTTCCGCTCATGTGCCAGCACTAGACGCTGGCGAATTTTTCCCTGCACATCGTCGCTTTCGCCTCCCATGGGTAACCTCCCTCTACGTGTCTTCTTCTTCTTTGTCTTTTTCTTCTTCTGTTGCTTCTTTTCGCTTTTTCGGCAAGGGCAGCATCCCCCTGTCGCCTGTGTCTAGTCAGCAGGCAAGGGCTTTGCCCCCTGCCTCTTGGTCTTTCAGCCGGCAGCTGTGTTTTCTCTTCAGGATAGGCAGGGACGCAGCCTTTGTCTCCACCCCCCTTTTTATTCTGGCAGACCAGCAGGGGCGACGTCCCTGCCGCCTGTTGTTTTTCGGTGAGTCGGCAGGGGTGAAACCCCTGCCGCCTGTGTCTACCAGGCAGTCAGGTCGGGGCGAAGCACCCCTGTCGCCTTTGTAAAAATCGTAATTTTTCGCTACCAATTTTTGTTTATATTACAAAATATTTCGAAATATGCAAATTGGGCCTGAGATCCACATTTCGGATCTAGGACCCATAAAGGGGTAATTATGTATAAATGGTATCAACCATGATTTAATAATAATAATATTAATTTTAAAAAATTAAAAAAGTTAAGTCGAGGATCCACAGTTGGATCCATTTGGATCCAACTTGTGGATCTATGTCGTTTAGGTAAGACGCACCCCAACTCAAGGTCGGTTTTCGGGTCTCGGGTCCGGACCCGGGTCGCGCCCTGTGTAACAAAAACACATAAGGGTAAAAAGGCAACCCGATAAGGGTTGCCCAATAAATCTGAAGTAGAGAAAAAAAAAAGAGAAAGGGGTTAGGGTTCTGAGAGAGAACCCTAACGAAAATCGCATGGGGAAAAAGGGAGGGGCTTGAAGCGCAGCCGCCGGCGGGAAGATCGGCTCCTATTTTTTTGCTAGTCTATCCCCTTCAAAAAGAGGGGGGGGGTCCCGAGATCTCTCTCTCTCTCTCTCTCTCTCTCTCTCTCTCTCTCTCTCTCTCTCTCTCTCTCTCGTGCGCACGGCGTGAAGGAGACGCAACCTTGTTCGACAGCAGGGTCATCGGAGGCGGAGATATCAACCCCTCACAGTGAGCAATCGGGGTCGGCGAGACCAACCTCACGTGATTGCAGCAGCCACCCAATGCCGAACAGAGGTACGGGTCCCCTCTTGTGAAAATAAATGAGAAATCGAACCCTGGTTCAATGTTGTGCTCTTTTCTTTGGATGGGAACCCTGAAAATATATATATATATATATATAGTCGGTGGCTTCAGTTGATGGTGGTAGGCAACAGGCAAGGCGCTGCGTTAGTTTTGGCAGGGTCCCAGCTGACCCAGTCGGCTGGGTACCTGTGCTTGTCGTGGCAGGGCCAAGGTAGGCCCAGCCAACTCAGCCAGTCGGCTGGGTACCTGTGCTTGTCGTGGCAGGGCCAAGGCAGGCCCAGCCAACTCAGCCAGTCGGCTGGGTGTTAGCTTGGGGCCTCAGGTAAATCAAAAACAAAAAAGGGATTCATTTTCAGTAAGAGTTATCGTCGGCTCCTTCTAAGTGAGTTCGATGGATGCTAAGGGGGTTCCTAGTTCGACTGTCATGAACGCAGCAGAACAAAATTTTAGTGTTGTAACCTGCTGAGTTTCTTTTTTTTGTGATGTTCTTAGTAAACCTGCATGAAGGCCGTGTATTTCTTTTGAATAAGCAATTGCTTAACCGATGGCTGAATATATTTAGGTGTTATCGATTTAATATACAGATTTTAGCAAGTTCTGATTTTTTTTTCTTGTTAACTTCATACTGTTCAGGTAATTTCCTGTTCTGAGTATATCCCCATACCTACATTAGTGCATGTTCTAAATTTTTATTACTCAAACTGTCATGTGTTCCAAATTGTGGATTGACACATGTTAATGGGGATAACATACCAACATGCTATGTAGAATTGAGTTAAACTGGACACACAACAGAAGGAGAAGGGATGTTCCAAGCACTGAACATCCTAAACAGCATGTATGCCTACCACAATAAATTCCTGTTTTGGAATTGGAGTTGCATTTGTTGATCTTCCCCAGAATCATGTCCGTTGTTGTATTTTTTATGAGAAGCTTTGGAAATGAACCTATGGCATGGAAAATCTGAGTCATCCTATCCATATGGCCGAAATGTAAGAAAAAAAAAGGAATATGATAAAATAAAACTATAAATAAACCAATACATATGTCTCGTAGCAGGTGTTGTATCTGTATACTTCTGGACTTTGACGAATGGTAGGGTTTCAGTGATGTGCATGCTGGAACGAAATTTTTAAATGCCTATGACTAAACAGGTCTGTATGATTAATTGTTCAATTGTAGTGTTGACTACGTGAATAAATTGGGAGCATGTGTGAACTCCAAAATCTGGGGATTTTAGGGCATATGTATAATTGTTGAATATCTACATGTTGATGGTGAATTCACGCATTTGCTGAAATTATGCATTTATGTTAAGTCTGAATATTGAGTATGAGCATGTATCAAAGGTGTATACTGAAAAGAAATCATTTCATTAAAAGAAAATATTTCATTGACTGTTGAGTATTTACTTAATGTTTCTATGCATTGATATGAATTCTCATCTTCAAGAAAAGTATGCAAATGCTAAATGATTGAGGTTTCATTTACCATGGACATGCATAATAAACAACTTTGTTCACGCACCCACCCACCCACATGGAGTATGCCTTGACATGGATATTTGTGTATGGATGTAGGAAATACACATGACAAAAAAATACATGTGAGGTGGGAAATTACATGCTTATGATTGACTTTGTTTTGTACGGGTGCACGTGCATTTGGCACAATAGTTTGATGTTATATAACATATCACTTTGGTCTTGTTGTGTGATGCATCGATGGCTTAATGGATCATCATCGGCCCTGAGAGCCGTGGACTTGGTTGTTTTTCTTATATGTTTAATTGCATCACTTAAACCACACAAGTTGGTATGGCACACTACTACATTGTTTCCTGTTGTCCTCACGGGCTGGAGTCCCGTAAGGGTCCCCGCAAGGGAGGATGCGGGTTTTCACTTTACTTTTGCATATAATGTTGCAAACTTAAAGAATTGACTTTAATAAAAATATAAGAAATAAGAATAGTGCAAATTATGTTTTGTGATCTTACGTAAGTAGAATGAAGATCCTGGAAATCCGGTCTTGGGGAGACTTTGAGGATACAAAACTCTGTGTGCTTAATTTTGGTCCCCTAAACCCGATATTGAGGTTCCTTCTCATGGCCACGATTTTAGGGAGAGTCCGTCACTTTACCCGGGAGTGGTGTGTTTGTCACAGCTGTGATTGTCTATGGTACCAAGGAAGTGGCACTTGTGGGCGTGGGGTATCCCTTGTGTACCCGACATTAGATGTGGAGGTCTAATGTTCCAAAGGTGATTCGGTCGAGGGCTAAGTTAAAACCCAGTAATAAGATACAAATTGTGTGTTAAGCTACTCTGGAAACCTAACTTGACCTCGGGGATCTTACCCGTTGGGTGTATCCGCGGGCGATGGTAATTAAAAAGAGAAACTTAAATTGTATGCATTTAATAGGGCATGCATATGGAAAAGGGAACTTAAATGAATGCTTTTGAGTTGTTTGAGTTCTCTTCAATAGAAGCCACTTTTTTCTTAGAACAATCGAGTCTAAGATGTCCCGGTTCATTATAATGACGACACATTTTTTCTTCTATCACCATTGTTGTTATAGTTGCTTTTTCAAAAGTGAGGAGGCTTATATGTCCTCATATTATTGCTCGGTTTAGATACCACATGTACTTCATGAATATCATTTTTTAGAGCCAAACATGTTTCCTCTTAACATAGATCGGCAAGAATTTCACTAAGTGAAGTTGAATCCCTATAAAGTAGGGATCCTCGTAGTTGTTCAAATTCGGGCCTAAGCCCATAAATGAATTGAAAGAATTTTTCTCCCCATTTGTTTTTGCCTCATAGCAATAACACTTTCTTCCCATTGGGGTTCAAAGAGAGCAAGCTCATCCCGTAGAGGAGATAAAGTGCTATAGTAATCTCTAATACTCATATCTCCTTGTTTGGTTGCTCTCACTTTTTATTGCAAAAAGAAGTATCTAGCACGGTCTTTTTTAGTGTACATTCCTTTCATGAAGAACTATACTTCATTTGTCTTCTTTAATTTGAGTAGATTAGCACAAATTTTGATTTTCACATTGTTCATAAACCATGCCAATATTTTGGCATGGTTGACTTTCCCAATCTTCAACTTTGGATTGATATTCTTCAATGGCCTTGGATTTTTCTTCGTTCAAAGCTTTTTATTTATTTTCTTCTTGTTGGGCTTCAGTTGAGGTTCTGAAATCGTACCACATACAAATTTTCAAAGTTTTTTTTACCTTTGAGGTTGTTTTCTCTTGTAGCCGCCTATATTCTATAGTTAGTCTCATTCAATTTGAATGAGAGATCAATCTTTGCATCCTTGTCAGCCATTATGGAAGAGAAGAAAGAAGGAAGATAACAAGTGTGCAAAATAAAAGCACACAAAAAATAGAATAAAAGAGAGTCCCAAGAGTGCTCAATCACATAGGGGCTCTGATACCATGTAATAAAACACTAGTGCAACGACAAATGCACTAGTATACAAACAAGAAGCCACTAATGAGCAAAATACAAGCCTCAAAGGGCTAAGAGCAAATCACACATAATGAGATAGAATCCTTAAAAGTAGTGAGAGAATATTATTGAAAATGCTTATGTGACCGTTGGGGAGCTCCCAACAGTTCTTTTGGGAGGCCCCTTTATTACCCCTTAAACAAATAAATAAAAAAATAAAAAGATAAACAATAAATGATTACAAAAAAGTCCCTAGTGGACATGCCTATTTACATGTGAACAAAAAGATTAAATTGCCCCAAGTGGGCATTACAAAAGGAAATACACAAATACTTGATATAGATATATAATCCATATATACTTTAACACCATCATCCATTGATATGGGTGACAAAGAAACTAACGAGCCATGACTTTTTTGTTATGGCCTTTTTGGATTTTTTGACTTTTTCATCTTTTTGATAAGCTTGTTATTGGTTAACTTGATAGTTGATACTTGGTACTATGTTTATGAATGCTTTTCTATATTTTTGTTTTCTAGAATTGGTGTTCGTGCATTCTAACTTTTGATTGCATTCACGAAGCAAAGAAGAATATAGGCATCCAAACTATATTTTTTTGTGTTTACTTCTTTGTAGTTTGTATATCAAGTTTTATACTTTTATTGCATATGTAATAAATAATTGATTTAATTTTTTTCCGGGCAAGGGAGCACCAAGTTTTAGGATGTTAATGTTAAAGATTTTAATTTGGAAGGAGATCATGACTTGAAAACTCAAAACATGAGATTAGAAGATCTTGTCCTTTCATCATCCATTGAAATGGGTAATAAAGAAAATGGTGAGCCATGACTTTTTTGTTATGGCCTTTTTGGATTTTTGGACTTTTTTGTCTTTTTAGTAAGCTTGTTATTTGTTAACTTGATAGTTGATACTTGATACTATGTTTATGAATGTTTTTTTATATTTTGTTTGTTGAGTAATTGTTAGGTATTGCTGTCTATTATCTATTTATCTTAAATTGTTATTAGCATGTTATAATTTGTTTCTTAAATGTTAATTTGTTAGTTATAGCTTTACTTGTTATTGAATTTTGATTCTTTGAATAAAAGTTATTTGCCGGTTACTAGTTTAGTTGGTTATTAAATGTTAAATTAATTTATGTTGTTGTCTTGTGGGAAAAATGGATTTTGATTTTTTTTAATTTATTTTGTATTTATGTGATATATATATATATATATATATATATATATCAATGTGTCCCCATACCCACATTTTTTAAAATTGTCATGTCGTACCCTCTACCTGTACCCATGTGACATAGCTCAGTTGAGTTGATAAGTAAAGCAAGGTTGGCAGAAGACAAGAAGCAGGTGGACACTCCTATGGAAGCTAATTGCAAGTTAAAATATTCAAATGGTGAACTTCTCGATGATCCTACAGTATACAGGCAATTCGTAGGGAGTTTGATTTACTTGATCATCTCCATGCTAGATATTACCTTTGTTATGCATGTAGTGAACCAGTTTATGAGTGCACCTAGATCAACTCACTTGGCAGTTGTGCTGAGAATTATTACATGTATTAAGAGCACAATGCATTATGCACTATTCTTTTTTGCTTCATTTGCATTAGAGCTGAAAGCATATTGTGATGCAAACTTTGGAGGAGTATTTCATGATAGCCACTCTACCACTGAATTTTGTATATTCTTGGGGGACTCCTTGATATCTTGGAAGAGTAAAAAGCAACAGAGAGTTGCTTTGTCCACAGCGGAAGCCGAGTTTCGTACTATGGCCCAAGTTACAGTAGAGATTACAAAGTTAAGATGGTTATTGCAGGGTATGGGAGTTATTGTAGAGAAGGCTATTACCTTGTATTGTGACAATCAGAGTGCTATTCATATTGCCAAATATCCGTTTTTTCATGAGAGAATCAAGCACATTCAGATAGATTGTCATTTCACCCATAGAGTCTATTTAGAAGGAATCATATCGTTGTCATACGTTGGAACCGCTAGTCACAGATTGCGTCACCAAAAGTTTGTCCTTAAGGACATTCCAATCATTTTTTTTCAAGCTTGGGATGATTGTGTTATCATTACCTCAAGTTTGAGGGGGAGTGTTAAGGAATGTAATATACTAATATGCATTTTACCAATGTGTGTATGCTGCCCTCTCAAGATTGTACATATGTTTATTGTAGAAGGGTGTTTTTGTAACATGGCTTTAGGCATTATAGTCAACCATTTTTGTCTTCTTATGTAACCCTAAGGAGACGTCCCCTTCTATGTTGTAGTTTTTCATTCTTTTGAACCTAATGAAGTCTTGTGGGTTATTCTCTCACTTTCTCTTCTTCTCTGTTATGCTTGCCCTATCTTTATGCTCGTGTGATATCTTTTTCAGTTTTGAACAGATTTTTATGGTTAGTTTCATTATTTTATTCAAAGTTACAAACATCTTGATGACTTCATATTGACCACATCTTCAGGGTTTTATTTAAATCATGGAATAAAGTGCGACCATTTTGTTGATTAATTGCATACATTACATTACTAATTTGTTACAATTTTTTTGTAATTCAATGTTTAGAAACCCTATATACACATCAAACACGCACAACTCTCTGGTGCAGATGTGCATGTAAAGAGTCTTACACACAATCAAGTCTACAAACAACTTGACAAAACATATATTCACCCAATATGGTAAACCAAAATAGCATACAAAATGCTCCACAGCACAAACATAAGAATAGTGCATAAATGCACTTGAATCTGAATATGTAAGAGGTAAAACCCTCTACCTTTATGTTAAAATTACAATGGGCAGCATGCCCTTATTTATAGAGAGATTACATGAGAGGAGCTATTAAAATAGCTGTTGGGATAGCTGTTGGGCTACTCCCAACAGCTCTAATTAGATCCGTTGGGAGTAGCCCAACAACTCTATTCAAACAGTCAACATTTTGACTGTTTGACAGAACCTGACAAAAAGGTTGTTGGCTGTTTTGACAGCCCAACAGCTCTAGTCAATTATGACTGTTTGACAAAAAGACAAAAAAATAAGAAAGAAATAAAATTACAAAAATAAATAAATAAAAAAGTATTACAAGAATATAAGTATATACTTTAAATATATAGTTATATACATATATATATACATATACATACTCTTGTATTACAAAAAGTATGTATATATATAAATATATATATATATTCAAGTATATACATATATATGTTATTTTCTAACAGTCTCCCTCAAACTTATGGTGAAATCACCGAAAGTTTGTCAAGTAAAAAGTTGAATCTTGGTGAGCATAGTGCCTTGGTGAAGAAGTCAGCAAGTTGATATTCTGATGTCACATAGGGAAGATCAATAGTCTTCTTCAAATATTCTTCACGAACAAAATGGTAATCCATCTCTATATGCTTAGTTCTTTCATGAAACGTATGATTTCGAGCAATGTATATCGAACTCTTATTGTCACAGCACAATCTTGTAGGATTCTGAAGGTGAATCCCCATATCTGAAATCAGTTGTTTGAGCCACACGACTTCCATAGTAGTAGTTGTCATTGCTCTATATTCAGCTTCTGTAGATGATAATGACACCTTTTGTTGTTTCTTGCACCTCCATGAAATCAAAGATTCACTTAGAAATATACAAAAACCAGTTGTTGAGCGCATGTTATTTGGATCTCCTCCCCAATCAGCATCAGAATATGCAATAAGATCTAAGGAGGAAGAAGAGGACAGAAAGACTCCTGTATTTATAGTGCCTCTGATGTATTTAATAATTCTCATGACTGCACTCATATGAGCTGATGTTGGGGCATGTTGAAATTGACTGGCTATATGTACAACATGGGCTATGTCTGGTCTTGTAATACTTAAATACATAAGAGATCCCACTAGCTGTCTGAAGAGAGTTGGATTGTCCAAAGGAACTCCATCATCGGCTCGCATTTTCATTCTGACAATCTTTGGAGTATCAACAACTTTATCATCTGAAAGTCCTGACCTGTCAATAATATCTGAAGCAAACTTTGTTTGTGACAATATGTATCCTCGGTTAGAGTATGAAACTTCTATACCAAGAAAGTATGTTAGAAACCCAAGATCTGTCATTTCAAAAGAATTTTTCAAAAACTGTTTTACTTTCTTGATTCCCTCCTTGTCACTACCTGTAATTAACATATCATAACATATAAAAGTAAAATTATAATATCAGCAGAAGAGTTCTTGATAAACAAAGTTGTATCCGTATAGCATGGTTTAAAACCATACCTTGTAATAACATTGTTAAAAGTATCAAACTAAGCTTTAGGTGCTTGTTTAAGGCCATATAATGTCTTTTTTAATTTAAGCACTTTACCTGAAGGAATTATTAATCCAGGTGGAATATCCATATATACTTCCTCATTGAGATTCCCATTTAAAAATGCATTTTTAACATCCATTTGAAATATATTCCAATTTTTAATAGCTGAAATAGCTACAAGCATTCGAACAGTAGTCATCCTGGCAACAGGAGCAAAACTTTCTTCGTAATCTACTCTGTATTCTTGATAATATCCTTTGGCAACTAGCCTGGCTTTATGTCTTTCCAAGGATCCATCACTTTTGGTTTTTACTTTAAAAACCCATCTACAACCTATTGTCTTCTTTCCTATAGGTAAATCCAGAATTTCCCAAGTATTAGCATCTTTAAGAGCTTCTAATTCTATGTGCATAGCTTTTATCCATTCAGGTAAATTTTTTGCTTCATTGTAACATGAGGGTTCAAAATATGAGTGGATAGCTATAAGACATGCTATATGTTTAGGAGAGAATGAATCATAAGACACAAATTTATTTGGGATTCTTGAGGTTCATTCTGATCTACGAATAGTGGTTTGTTTTGAAGGAATTTCTGATGCTTCAAGATTACTTTGATTTACACCTTCATTGAATGCATTTTGATTTCTTCTAGTGTATACTATTGGTTCAACTGTTGTTCTATTTTCAATAAGAGGTTCTACATAAATATTTTCATCATTAGACAATAGTTTGAACAAGAAAGAATAATCAGAGTTTATGTCTTCCGACATGTTTTCTTCAAATCCACTTTCATTTTCAACAAAATTAACATTCCTTGAAATGAGAAGTTTATCATTTTTGGTATCATAACATTTAAATCATTTTTGTGTTTCTGAATAACCAATGAACGCACAGGAAATAGCTTTAGAAGATAGTTTATCTCCTTTATCATTTAAAACATAACATTTGCAACAAAAATTCTCAGTCTTTGATAGTCAGGTTGATATTTAAATAATTTTTCAAAAGGAATTTCATTAGATAAAGTTTTGGAGGGCATCTTATTTATAAGATATACTGAGGTTAATGCAGCTTTAGCCCAAAGATTTTTTGGAACATTTTTAGCAATAAGAAGAGTCCTTGTAGTTTCCATAATATGTCTGTGTTTCCTTTCTGAAATTTCATTTTGTTGCGGGGTTCTAGGACATGATCTTTGATGTAAAATTCCTTCATTTTCTAAAAATTGTTTAAACTCATTTGACAAGTATTCTCCTCCAGAGTCAGTTCTGAGAATTTTCAGTTTACTTTCAAATTGATTTTTAATCATGTTATGGAATGTTTGGAAGGTTGCAAATACATCTGATTTATACTTAAGAAAGTAAATCCAACAATATCTAGTGAAGTCATCAATAAACACAACATAGTAGGAGAATCCGCCTTTAGAGGCTACAGGAGCAGGACCCCATACATCCGAATGAACTAATTCAAAAGGCATTGAGGAGTAAAAAGTTCTTTGACCATAAGGCAAGACTGTCATTTTACCAAGTAAACATTCTTTGCATTCAAAATTATCTTTACAAAGATTCTTGGTAATAGGTACAAAATTTAATTTTCTTATATTTGGATGCCCAAGTCTATGATGCCAAGTCCGTATGTCTTTTGTTTGGGCAGTGTTGCAAAATGATTCCTTTGGAATACAAAGAAAATCCATATAATAGAGATGTCCTTGCCTAGAACCTTCCCCAATCAATTTCTCGGACTGGCGATCCTGCACCCAACATTTACTTGATGAGAAAATGACATCACATCCATGATCCGAGATTTGAGAAACAGAAAGTAGATTAAGATGAAGTTTTGGTATAAGTCTTATTTTCGGAATATAAAAGTTGTTATGTTTTGACAAATCATTTTTAAAAATTCCAACACCCTCTATTTCCAAGGCAATACCATCGGCAGTGGAAACAAATGATGCATTTGAATTAGGTTGACATTCTGATAGTATAGATCTATGTGGGGTCATATGAAAAGAAGCTCCTGAATCAAGAAGCCAAGAGCACATAACAGGAGTAGAAGAGGTTGAAATGGCCGCTCCTGAGGTAGATCCTTTAAGCAGTGGTTGCAATGCCTTCGTCAGTTGAGATAATGATTTGGTGAGGTCTTTGAGATTCAAAGTATCTTCATCTTGTTTTGATGGTACAGCCGCAACACGCTTTTCTTGAGGCCTATATTTGTATCTAGGACATTGAGGCCTAATATGACCGGGCTCATTATAATTATGGCAAATGATTTTTTATTCTCCTCGATTCTTATTAAAATAAGGAGGTTTATATGGCTTGATATAGTGTCCTGGTTTTGATGCGGCAAGTGCGCAATACTCTTCTTGACCATTGCTAGAAGTAGCAAGCACACTAACATTTTTACTCATGTTTAGCCTAGTCTCTTCTCCACTAAGTTTAGTGAGAATCTCATGAATAGGAGGAGGTGATGAAGATGATAGCAAGGAGGCCCTTGTTTGTTCAAACTCGGGTCTCAAACCATAGAGAAAAGCGAAAAGTCTCTCTTCTTCAACTTGAACTCTCCGCATTTCTATACACTTTCCTTCCCATTTGGGTTCAAATTCGGCAAGTTGGATCCAAATGGAAGATAACTCCATAAAATAATCTCTTATATTCTTATCTCCTTGCTTAATATTTCTAACTTTTTCTTGAAGATAATACTTGTGAGTCATATCTTTTTCGGTAAACATACCTCTAAGATATTCCCATGCTTCATTTGCCTTTTTGTAACACAAAAGGTTTGAGGCAATTTTTGTCTCAACTCCACTAAGCATCCATGAAAGAATTTTGGCATTTTTCATTTCCCATTCATCTAATTTTTTGTAGTATTCTTCCATGGCTTTGTTTTTTTCTTCAAGACTAGTCTCAACGTCATTTTCACCTAACGTAATTTTGGGAGTGGGTTCAAGAATAGTACCTCTTACAAATCCCCACAAACCTTGACCCTTGATGAATGTCTCCAAGTGTCCCGCCCAAATGTTATAGTTGCTTCCTTCAAGTTTGAATGGCGGAATGAAGTTGGAGTTGCTTGTATTGTGCGGAAAAATTCACCCACGATAAATTCAAAGAAAAAAAGGAACCACCAATCACGAAATAGAGAAGGCACGCTTTACGAGGCAGCTCACCGGTTGATCATACACCAAACTCTGATACCATGTAAAGAGTCTTACACACAATCAAGTCTACAAACAACTTGACAAAACATACATTCACCAAATATGGTAAACCAAAATAGCATACAAAATGCTCCACAGCACAAACATAAGAATAGTGCATAAATGCACTTGAATCTATGTCACATGGGTGCGGGTGCGGGTGCGACACGGGTGCGGCACAATTTTAAAATTTTTGGACACGGGGACTCGGCAAAATATATATATATATATATATATATATATATATATATATATATATATATATATATATATATATATATATATATATATATATATATATATATATATATATATATAATTTTATTGAGCTTGTTGAAAACATTTATACGGTATTGACTTTTCCTGTTATGTGAGATTTTTGTGATTCATTTTCTCAAAATTTACTAAGTGTGTTAAATAATTTCTAGTTTAAAATATCATGGAGATGGAAGCCTTTTTATTAACTGAAACATTCTTTTCTTTAGGTATTGGATTTCTTCAATAGTCGCATGGATGCACAAAATGTATTTATTTTATTTTATTTTTAAAATGCCACAGTGTGACTGTGCACAGGCACAGTCCACAGCACTGTGACTGTGCACAGTCACAGGCACAGTCACAGACTGTAAGACTGTGCACAGTCACACAGTCACAGACTGTGCACAGTCTGTGACTGTGCACACTGCACAGCCTGTGACTGTGCACAGTCACAGTCTGTGACTGCAGCACAGTCACAGTCTGTGCCTCTTTTTATATATATTTTTTTAAATAAAAAATATAAAAATTTGATTTTTTAGGGACATTTTTGGACTCGGTCAAAGTTGACCGAGTCCAAAATGTAGACGGACTCGGCCTGGACTCGTTGACCGAGTCCGACTCGGCGTTGACCGAGTCCGGGCCGAGTCCGAAGCCGTACCCGAGTCCGCACCCGTGTCGGGGCATGTCGACTCGGGTGCGGCACCTCCTTAGCCGAGTCCGTGTGACATAGACTTGAATCTGAATATGTAAGAGGTAAAACCCTCTACCTTTATGTTAAAATTACAATGGGCAGCATGCCCTTATTTATAGAGAGATTACATGAGAGGAGCTATTAAAATAGTTGTTGGGATAGTTGTTGGGCTACTCCCAACAGCTCTAATTAGAGCCGTTGGGAGTAGCCCAACAGCTCTATTCAAACAGTCAACATTTTGACTGTTTGACAGAACCTGACAAAAAGGCTGTTGGCTGTTTTGACAGCCCAACAGCTCTAGTCAATTATGACTGTTTGACAAAAAGACAAAAAAATAAGAAAGAAATAAAATTACAAAAATAAATAAATAAAAAAGTATTACAAGAATATAAGTATATACTTTAAATATATAGTTATATACATATATATATATACATATACATACTCTTGGTATTACGAAAAGTATGTATATATATATATATAAATATATATATATATATTCAAGTATATACATATATATGTTATTTTCTAACAGTGCACACCACTTATATCATTATTCTTACATTTTCAGGTAAATCTGAATGCAAAAATGGATTTATCATGGCTCATTTGCTTTAGGACCAAAAATTTTACACATTGAAATGTATTTAAACAACAAAAATGAAAGGTTTAGATTGCACTAATTTGTAACTATAAGCAAAGGTCTTTTACATATAATTTGTTAGACTAAATGAACCATGCTAAATCCATATGTGAAGTCTTATGTACTTGAAAATGCGTAAGTAGATGTAGTAGCACTTATCTATACGCTATGCTCATCCACACCGAGTATCAGTCTATATATAATCCACGTATCTAGCCTTTTAAGCCTCAATGTGTGTGTGTGAGAGAGAGAGAGACTCTAACTCCAAGGTACCTTGTTGTAGTAGTAAATATGTCTTAAACTGGAATAAAGAAGAGCATAGACTACATTATATACTACAAATATATATCAAAAAATATCCATTCACAGAAAAGGATTAAGAGTTGCTTACAGTCAATTCAGAAAATAGCACATCATTTTGTGGGCATACACCAAGCTCCTTTCGTATTTGATTCTAGCACAAGAAAAGGATGACAGAAGTTTGAGAATATCCCAAATTTGAGAAAAAAGAAGAAATGAACTTATATGAATAACAAAAAGCAATCATTCAAGAGATATAATGGCCATATGTGAATACATGTACGGGAAGAAACATTTCCACTAAAATCAAATTGCATGATGTGCAAAAAGCATTCCAGAGAATTTTTACCTCTGATATCTATGAATATAGAATGTCAAAAGGCCCATATTTCACATTTTGAGATTAAAGTGTTCAGGGTTTAGAAACAAACACAGATTTAGGAGAGGCATCAAAATAAGCAAGCTATCATAGACATCACCATAAAGGCACACAATATTCACAACCAAAAAAAAGTTTAAACTAGCAAGAATAACAAACAAGTATGACTTAAAAGTCAAGTGTGAGTCTAATGTATTCTGATCACTGCAAAAACTGCATGCTCAAACAAATGTGCCTAAAGCAGAAGAATTAGATTCAATTGTTCTGAATGACTTGTGAAGAAGTGACCATATTATTAAGAACCTGATACTCATTCAGTTACCATGTCTGTTCTAATATTTTTCCCAAGCACAACAGCGTCACCAGAGGTTGGAGAAAGAAGGCCAACAAGCATTGATATTGTTGTGCTTTTGCCAGCTCCATTATGACCTTCCACATTACAAGAATACGGATCAGCATCATTTATAATAAGTATCCCAGTTGTAGAAGAAAATTGTGAAAAATAAACCATCACTAACATGCAAACATAGTATATCGCAATTAATATAAAGAAACTGGTAACATATGATTTTTGTCAGGAAATTTTCAAAGAACAAAAAAGAATACCACCTAAGTAACCAAAAACTACCGAAATTGATTTTTCTTTGTGTGGCGAAAGTAGAACCTAACCAAATGAAATACCAATGTGAGCATTTAAAAAACACTAAATGTTGCAAATAGCTCAAGTTACTAAAACAACTAAAAGTGAACAGAAAGAGGTGTTATTGTTCATATACAATGTATCATCTATGCCTGTCAGTCCACAACATGCAAATGAATAAGCAAAGATGGGACTAAGCTTAAATCTCACGAACTTTGAGCCCAAAGCATCTGTCAAGATTCAATTCACCAGGGGTTACAAACTCCTATATTTATCCAAATATGAGAGCTTGATTTGGCCTCCGTCATCACGCACCCAAATCCAATTCATCATAAGGAAAAAATTTGAAAGAAAAAGACAAATAAAAAAGATAGTTGAGCACTCTCACTCTCCATTTTCTCTCCCCAGTCCCCTCAAATAGTTGCAATGGATGCCTTAAATTATTTTGTCTACTCACACACACATCCCACATGAATATCATCTTCAAGTGCAACTTCTTGAATAACAACTAAATCATTATGATTAAAAACATCTAACAGCAAATATAAGTTGCCAAGTGAAATGTAACATAATTGATGACAAATTTTAAAGGAAAAAGAAAATATAAAATAACTAATCAAGATCTTAACAAGAAATAGATAAGGATACAATGTTGACCACGTCCAACACAAGGTTGCCTGTGCCCATGAAGGGTGGGTGTGTCGAGTGTGTTTTCTGCTGACAAAGGATACACATGATAGGTTTCAGTGTAACCTAGTTTCTACGATCACAATTAATGGTTAATCACATTTAATGACCACATTAAATATCAATACTTTTACCCAAAAATTCCAATCCAACTCATCCCAAGTCTAGTCAAACTGCAAATTGACAATTTCTTTCATCAACTTGGTGGAGCTCTTTGAAAGGAAATGGTGATATTCAAATATCACCACCAAAGTCCACAAAATACACAAGTGGACAATCAACAAGAGAAACACTCACAATGGAGTTTACACACAAAACCCTCAAAGGGGTATTCTCACAAAAGAGATACAAAATATTATTTTATTAATCAAAGAAATGCAACAAAATGCATTACGACAAATGAGGGATTTCAACCCTTTTTATACACAACATGGAACGCCTAAGAGACGTTGGAGCAGGTCCAATGGCTCTCTATTTGACTAGTCAACATTATGTTGACTAGTTCAAATAGAACTAAAAAAGCTAACTAAAAAGAAACTAAATCCTAATACTTAGTTACAATATATATATATAGGTGTACATACATACTAATATATACATATGTATCTATGTATGTACTGTAATATCTTATATTTTTTCATGATTTTTAAAAGTCAAAAATGTAATTTTTGAATTATATATATATATATATTTAAAATTGATAAAATCATTGGAAAATGATTTAAATAGAGGTGACGTCAGCTAGGTCTGGACGTGGCCAAGAGCCTACTGACATGAGCTAATTGAGTTAAGTATAATTTGAGAAATTTTTAGTTTTTAACCTTCAAATTCGAGTAAAATTCGAGCGAAATTCAGGTAAAACTCTGGCAAAGTTCGGAAGCGAAATTGAGGTATGACCACCGTTAGATCCACCTCGGAACGTAGATCTCGTAGGAGATCTGTTTTCTCTAAATCGGATTATAATTGGCCCGAAAAATGCATTTTTCAAAAATGACCGGCCTCTATTTTTGAAGTTTTTTCTGGTTTAGATCGGATTGGATCCGCTACGTTTGATCCAAGTTAGTATGAATCTGGATCTAGTCTAGGATCCATATTGATTAGGATTTGGTCCAGATTAGATTCATTTGGATTTTAATATAGATTTAGATCTTTGATCCAAATTTAGATCCAGAATCCATTCATGGCAATTTTAAAACTACTTAAAATTTAAAGTTTTAAATTCAACTAACCTTTAAATTAAAGTAAGAATGAGGTAGAGTTCCACTTGGGGTAAAACTCTACCCCATGAGACCTTCTAGAAGGGGGAATCCTCCCTGGAATATTCTTTTAGATCATTAATTAAATAAAATAAAAAATTAAAAGAGATAAAATCTAGATGGATAAGAGTGTAGAGTTCTACACATAGTAGAACTCTACTCTTATAGAGGAGGATCTAGAGGGTACGTCAACCCCTATCTAGAACACCTTAAACAAATATAAAAAGGGGACTAGAAGGCCTCTCTCTAGAATTCATGTTAGAGAGAGAGAGAGAGAGAGAAAGAAAGGAGAAATCGTGTGAGAAGAATAAGAAAAGAAAGAAATCGGAAAAGAAGAGAAAAATAAAATAAAACATCATCCATTGATTTTTTTTCTCTAGTTTTCGATCTACGAATCAAGGTATGGGTTTCTCTCTCAATTCGCACGGAAAGGAATATGTATAAATTAATTTGGCATAGTTTTAGAGGAGAAATAAGGAAAATATGATTTCAAGGCTATATATATAGTTAATTTTCATATATGTCAATTTCTCTGTTCAAGCAAATCTGAATATATATATATATATATATATATATATATATATATATATATATATATATATATATATCAGGTTTGACAAGTTCTCATGTTCATCCAATATGAAGATATATATGTATATATATATATATATATCTAGATTTATTGAATTCCCATGTTCATGCATACTAAAAATATATATGTATATATATTCTCAGATTTGTCGACTTTCTTGAGCATGTATTTGAAAATATACATGTGTTTCAGATTTTGTCGATTTTCTTGGTTATGCATCTAAAAATATGCATGTAGTTTAGACCTGAAATTATGCATGTAATTCAGATTTGTTGATTTTTCCTATTTATACATACTGAATATATACATGTGATTCTGATTTGCTGATTTTATTGCTCATGCATATTGTAATATACATGTAGTTTAGAGAATTGATTTTATTTGTTCAAGCGGTTATAATATGTTGGCTGATTCATGTACATGAATCATCCCAACTGATTATTATCATGTACATGAATCATACCAATTTATGTTAATATATGACTGGCGATCCATGTACATGGATTTTATCATGTACATGGAACAGACCAGTGGTTTCTGGTCAATGTGCATGAATCTGACCATCAATTATATTTTTGTTTCAGCAGTTATATTTATTATTCAGTAGTTATTTTTAGTTCAGCTGTGTACATGTTTTGACATGTTTGGCCAACCCATGTACATGAATCTAATCATGTTCATGGATCAGACCAGTTGTTAACACATGCATACGCATGTCTGGCCGACCCATGTACATGAATGTGATCATGTATATGAATCAGCCTGGCTGGAATATGTTTACTTTATGAGTGGTTGATCCATGTACATAGATCAGACCAGGTATTGTTATGATGATGTTAATGTCTGGCTCAGCCCAGCTGAATTTAATTCATATCTGGCCGACTGTTTACTTATTTTTCTGCCCAGTTGAATTTAATTATGTATGACTGGCCCATGATTTTGATCAGGTACATCGATCAGCCAGCTACTGATATGATTATTTTTAGTCTGGTCGATCCATGTACATGATCAGACCCATGTACATGATTTTGATCATGTACATGGATCAGACCAGTTATGGATATGTTGTGAGTAGTGGATACATGCACATGATTTTGATCATGTACATGAACCGAACAAGCTGTGGATAGCTTTCTGATGGTCTATACATGTACATGAATATGATCATGTACATGAATCTGACCAGCAGTGGGTAAATTTCTACATAGCCGATTTATGTACATGAAGATGATCATGTACATAAATCTGATCGAAAAGTGTGTTTTTATTTGATACATGAACCTGATCCTAAACCGATCAGTTTGCAATTGTGCATATCACACACATGAATCTGAAATTAATTAGATGTTTGCATGACTGTGATCATATGCATGTTTGATTGATTATATGCATGAAATTGATCATAAATGGTAGGGTCTGCAAGCACTGGGTTCGCATGCGTATGTACTTGGCATAATGTACATTCTTTTTGTATTTTGAATATGCATTGTGAACATATTGGGAAACTGTGTATGTGTTTCAAGTCCACTGAAATTTTGCAATTTGCATAAATTACTTTTTAAGATATGTTAGTAATTATGTGTGAACCACTGAAGGCATGTGTAGGCCGGGAGCATGCGTTGCTCCAATGTTGTTGATTTTGATTATGCATTGCAAAATTAATTTCTGAAAATTATTTGTTTTTTAAATTTAATTACATTGTTAAATTGTAAAGGACAGGGCCTGACATTGTTTTTGTATGTAGATTTGAAAAATAGTCCTTGTGTAAAGAACTTGGAATTGATTTGAAATGGTAAAAGAGACCCAAACAATGTAATTAATATCTTCATTGATGTCCCTTCCACAGTGTGTGAATCCTAGATGACGGTCATAGGGAAGTGTGAGGATACTAAAACTCCGTTGTGATTATGCCCCAGAACCCGAATGTGTGGTTCACTTCCCGACCACGGTTTTAGAGAGTTTTCAGACACTTTGCAGGAGGTACTGTTGTTGAATCAATTGTAGTTATTGGTATACCAAGAAAGTGGAGTCAATGGTTGAGGATTTTCATTGATGTCCCGACATTAAGAGAGGATTACTAATGTTCCGATGGAAGGTGAGGATTCCTGATATCAGTCGATAAACACGTGTGAAACTCAGTAAATAAAATACAAATGTTTGTGTTAAGCTATAATTGAGAACTTAACTTGAACTTTAGGAATTGTGCCCATTTTGAGTATATGCGGATTTAAGGAAAAGTGAAAATTAAATTTGTATGCATTTAAATAGGGACATGCATGCAAAAGGAACTTTGATAAATAACTTAATAAGTTATTCGTTCATGTGCATTGAATCATGCATATTTTACTGTTCAACAGTAATTCATACATCTTTACATGTTTGATTCTCCATGATATTTGGTTGAATGCTTGAATGGTAAGATAGTTATGGTAAGTTATTGCTTGTGATTTCCTCTAAAATTTATGCATGAATTGATTTATGTTATTTCCTTTAATGTTTGAATTTTTAGAGGAATTTGTACGAGGACTTCGGCTTTTACCCATTCTTTAAAAACTGTTTTACAGACACAAATGCTCAGCGATGTCTTGGATGAGGTAGCTGGAGGATACGAGACTTGTGATGGTGTTTGGGTTCTGACCAGAAGGCATGATTTTGATATAGTCGATTTTGATATTCTTAGACTTTTTGACTTTTTGAGTTAATTAATAAAGTTGATTTATTACTTCAAGTTGATTCAATGCATAGAACGGTTTGTGGTTTGATATATTAAATTTGTGATGTGCCTCGGGTCCTTGGGAGGTTTTCCGCAAATGCTTTAAAAAAATCCCATTTTTTTTCGGGTCGGTTGGGGTCATTACATATACATACAATTTAACACTCCCCCTCAAACTTTATGGCTGAATAATTGAAAGTTTGCCTAAGAGAAAGTGAAATCTAAAAGCAATGTGAGGTTTGGTGAAGAAATCTGCCAACTGATATTCTGAAGTAACATAGGGAAGATCGATAATGTCTTGTAGATACTCGTCTCTTACATAATGACAGTCTATCTCAATATGTTTAGTATGCTTGTAAAAGGTCCAGTTACTGGCAATGTAGATAGAATATTTGTTGTTACAACACATTCATGATGCTCCTATAATCGGAACGCCCATATCAGCCAACAGTCTTCTGAGCCAGACCACCTTCATAGCGGTTGTAGTCATTGCTTGGTATTTTACTTTATTTCAAGAGAGAGAAACATTTTGTTGCTTCTTACATCGTCGTGAGATCAATGATTCTCCTAAGAAAACACAAAAACCTGTGGTTGAGTGTCGGCTATTGAGATCATCTCTCCAGTTAACATCAGTATAAGCAATTAAATCTAACATGGAATAAGCAGACAAAAAAAGGCCTTGATAAACAGAAGACTTAATGTATCTATGTCATAAAGTCAAATCTATTTTTTGAATATTACAACATAACATATTCATGGGAATTTGCAAAAAATCTATGTAATATAACATAACATATTCTTGGTAATTTGCAAAAAATCCATGTAATATAGGTCTCTTTCCCTATGGCCTCCCTCAATCAGCTTCCCTAACTGGCAATCCCGTACCCAACATCCATTAGAGGAGGAGACATTACATCTATGATAATATATTTGTAAGATAGATAAAATATTTAAATTTAATTTAAGAATAAATCTAACTTTTTGAATAACAAAAAATTTTGAATTTTGAGAAAGTTTTTTCAAAATTTCCTATGCCCTTTATTTTAAGAGCTGTACCATCCATAGTAAACACACTGAACACACTTGAGTTACCACGATATTCAAATAAAATGTTACTGATATGTATCATGTGAAACGAGGCACCTGAATCAAGAAGCCGAGGATTTTTACCAGGACTTGAGAAGGACGAGACAACTGCTCAAGTGGATGAAGACGCTCCGTTGAGAAGAGGCTAAAAAGCTTCCATAAGTTGAGCCAGGGACATGCTTCCAACAGATGATTCTTGGGTAGGGGCAATGTCATTTGGAATTCTTGAGGAGAGCTAATTGAAGTGGCTTTCTTCTCAAAAGTCCCAAGTTATGTGTCCAAGTTCGCGACAAAAGTGGAAAATAGCCTTATTTCTATCATACTCATTTCCTTGTCTTCTATAGTATGGTGGATTATAAGTACGTATGTAATTCTCCAGTATAGATACGGCAAGGACCAAGTCATCCTCATTCTTAATGGAGCATTTTTTCAACATATTTTCCTTCATAATTAATTCTTCTATAGTGTCTTCAATTGAGGGAACTTTCCCTCGATGAAGAACGAATTTGGTGGATTCAAATTCTGACCTCAATCCATTAATGAATTGGTAAAAATATTCCGCATCTATTTAGTTTTGGCAGAGTTTTATATCTTCGAGACAATGTCATTTTGATTCAAGAAGATCTAACTCTTTTCAAAGCTCGGACAATTCATTATAGTATTCTTTAATACTCTTATACTCTTGAATCATATTCTGGATTTTGTCTTGCAAATTGCACACATATGCAATATCCTTAAGATAATACGTTCTCTTGAGATAATCTCATGTCTTATTTACATGTTCAATTTAGCAAGGCTAGAGCACCTTTTTATATCAAAACTACTAATAAGCCAAGACAATCTTGGCACGCCCCATTCTCCATTCCTTTCATTTTTTTATCATAGGTGACCATTGCCTTGTTTTTTCAACCTCCGTAAGAGGTACTTCCTTTTCACCTTCTACTTTGGTAAGGACTAGCTTGGGTTCCAGATCGGTCTCATCCACTAGGCCTCATAACCCTTTTCCCCATATGAGGTGCTTCATAATTGAAGTCCATATTATATAATTAAAATCATTGAATTTTATGGGTTTTATGGTGACATTTTCATTGTCATCCATTTTTACAAGGGCTGAAGGAGATAGAACGAGAAGAAAAGAATAAAGAGGAAGAAAGAGGAGTAAGCAAGGTGAAGGAAACGAGCACTCCACCACCAATCTATCACTTGAAAAAGCACAATCACAATCTCATGAGCCACAAGCACTCCACCAAGTAAGCACCACCAATCATTAACTTGAAACTTCAAAAAAGCACAATCATGATCTCACAAGCACTTGAATAGGAGTTACAAATGAGCTTCAACACTTTGAAGCTTTGAGCGGCATGCTTCATGATGCACCAATAAAAATATTCAGCTTGATCATCAAGCTCTGATACCATGAAAGAAAATAGTGATATTCAAATATCACCACAAAATACACAAGTGGACAATCAACAAGAGAAACACTCACAATGGAGTTCACAGACAAAACCTTCTAAGGGGTATTCTCACAAAAGAGAAAAAATATTATTTTATTAATCAAAGAAATGCAACAAAATGTATTACTACAAATGAGGGATTTCAACCCTTTTTATACATGACATGGAACACCTAAGAGACGTTGGAGCTGGTCCAACAGTTCTAAATAGAACCGTTGGACCTGCTCCAATGTCTCTATTTGACTAGTCAACATTATGTTGACTAGTTCAAATAGAACTAAAAAAACTAACTAAGAAGAAACTAAATCCTAATATTTAGTTACAATATATATATATATATATATGTGTGTGTGTGTGTACATAATATATATACATATGTATCTATGTATGTACATACAATTTAACACTTTTTATATCTGCTCATGGCCCTAAAACAAACTTTAACAATGAGAAATCTCCACATGGTCGCCCCCAGCTTGCCTATCGAAAAATTAAATATATAACAAACTTTGACAATGAGAAATATGTAATTCATGATGAATTACAATGGCAAACAAATTTTGACCTATACAGGGACTGTTGTCAATTCTATAAGAGTAGCTTTGAACAACAAAAGTGAAAGCCATATCTGCATTTAATTCCTGATAAGCGAGCTGAAAATGAGCATTTTTGCATGCTATTATATTTGTATTTTAATCACACACAACCACTAAAGAAAACCAAACTGATGGCAATCTTGCAGACCAGTTTGAACTGAAAATAATACACAAAAATAGATGGGATAAGGAAAATTTAACAAGATCAACACACCTAGAAGTGCAAGAATCTGATTTTCATACAACGTTAATTGCAATGAGCTCACAGCACAGCATTTCCCCTTTTTGGTCTTGAAAACCTTGCGAAGATTCCTAATCTGAACACATCTATAAAAAACATAGAAAATGAGGAGGATGTAAACAATTTTTCTGTGTCAAATAGAAAATACTTTAAAGAATATTATGTCAAGTATTATAGCCACGTACCTACCATCAACCTCTTGCTTCCTCATGTCCAAGCTTATTGGCTCTATAACAGGATGGTAACCACCTAAAGATTCCACATCAGTGGTTCCTTTACTTTTCCCCTCGTCATTGAAATTCTCAACCTCGGGAACAGGATTACACAATTCCTTGTCCCAGAATCTCTTGGTAAATAAGAAGTTCCATCGATAATGCACTCCATACTCCCTAGGAAGAACCTAATTGATATGCCAAATATAAATGCGGAATAAAGAGCTGCAAATGCCTATCGCTCATAAGATACAACACATGACAGGTGTACCAAACATGTGCCAACTAGTAGGATATGGAAAGCATATATTTCCACATTGAATCTCATAAACAAAGCAATGAAACACATAGAATAAGAAGAAATGCAAAAAAAGATTTCATTAAGAACAGTAGTGTGTCCATCTCATGATGGCTAAACAGCTTAAATGGATGCAAAATCCTGTGATTAAAAGATATGTAATCGACGGTGTACAAAATGGAATCACTGCACCTCGCCTGAGTCAAGACATCTTGTGCCTTGTGGCATTGCACAAATGGCTCCAAGGTGCATGCCTCGTGAGCACATGCACCATGCCTTGAGGGGGTGCCTCAGCTCTGAGGCATGCACCTCTTTAAAGGATGGTTAGACAGGATCAAAGCATCAATTCAACCATAAACTGAAATGTTAAAAAAGAAAAGGTATTATAAGAAAGAAAAAGAGAGTACAGTAAGAGACATAGGAAAGGCTCAAGTGGAAAGGAGGGTTTAGGGTTTCCAGCAGCCTTCTAACACCCCAATGACTCCTCAAAAAAAGATTCCAACAAACTTCGGTGGCTTTGACAACCTTGGACCACTTAACTTGCTGTGACTCCAGATATATAATTTTTTCCTTTTTTTGAAAAGGTGCAAAATCTGTCATTTAAGGGAGAAACCCCATTTACAAGATGAGGAAAAACATCTTGATCTTATGCCAAAATTTTATTGTTTGTGCCATTCTTTTGCTCTTCTCTGCATGCACATTTTGCAAGATATGCACAACACACACTACATATACAGGGTACACACTATGGATTATAAAGTGATTATCTTGCATAAATTCTGGTGTATGTATTGTCTGTACTGCAAATTAGAGAAATTAAAAACTTCTAAATTCCTTTTCTTTTCTTTAAGTTACTCTAATTTTTAAAATCTTGTCCACTCTCAAGTTTAGATATGACAAAAAAGTAAAGCACCAGCAGGAGAATAACAAAACTAAAATTTCAATTCCAACAAACAGCCAGTACGTGAGGGCATGTACATCACAATCACTGATCCCAAATAACTAAGGGTGGCATTTCTAGAATAAAGGACAAACTGACCGGCAAAATAAATTTTGTGAGGCCTTGTCCCAATGTTGATGAGCATACAAGGGATTTATTTCACATGCAAGCACACAATGAACATATAACCACTGAAGGGATAAGCCCCCTTAATGATTCAGCAAGTGGATCTAAGGAATGATTATGAAAGGCTGGATTGAAATGTATTGATCATGTTATGGTTATTTATCGGTCATTCTTCCTTAAATATACATTCATTTCTATCAATTTCTTCTGTAATCATCTTAATATTTATTTGCAAGGCTGTGTGTTAGGCTTTGAGGCATATTCTTCATGAAGATTTGTCAGAACAATGATCCAGACAAAACTAGATTGGTGGAGACAATTAAAATTGCAAAAGAAATCTCAGTCACAGTCTTCAAAAGAAAATGTATGAGCTTTTCCATCTTAGCAAAGTTTGTTACGAATAGACGTGTTGACAAGTAGAGGTATTTTAGTCTTTCAAGTTATAACAGAGTATACCTGTATATGTTGAATTTGAGCAAAGGTATTTTTGTACATCAAAATAACTTAATATAAGAAGAGGAGAACCCTAATCCTGTGGGACGTCCTCTCATTCTCTTGGCAGCCATTCTATTGCAAATTTCTCTGCAGGTTGCACGTCTTCTCGTGGTATCAGAGCAGGTTCGAGTATAAGCCCTCATCAAATCAAAAACTGTTGATGAACAGCATCTACTTCTTTCAAATACGTTAAATCCTTTTCTTCTTCTCCTCTTCTTTATTCATCCAATCAGATCTGAACCAATCTATTCCAGATCTGGTCGTGTCCTTTCCTCTAGAGTCCTAAACCTGTTTTCTTGATTAGATCGAAATCATAAGTCGAATCTGATCGTTTCTAATCAGATCTGATTCATATCAGGTCTGATTTTTGTTTCTGATCAGATCTGATTCATATCAGGTCTGATCTCTGCTTTGTCTGTTTTTTCCTACTTTACCCTGTTCACCCTGATCAGATCTGAATCATAACAAGATCCGATCAGACTCTAATCAGATCTGAGTCCATATCAGATCTGATCTCTCTCTAATCATACTTGAGTCCATATTCTTGAAAGGCAGCACTATCGTTCCAAAAAAAAAAAGGGAAAAGGAACGACTATAAAAAAAAAGGACCGTGATTCAAAAAAAAAAGGAAGCTGCCATTGCTGACATCATTCCTACTTTCTCTCTTTCGTCATTTTCTGATTTGATTCATTTGTTGATTTACTTTTGATCAGATTCTTTCTTTCGTTATTCATTTGCTGATTTACTTTTGATCAGATTCTTTCTTTCGTTATTTTCCGTTCAATCTCCCTGTGTTACAATGTCTTTCCAAAATTCCAACATCAATTCCTCATTCCTTAATCAGCTTGTTTTTTACAAGCTGGACTCCTCAAACTTTATAACCTGGAAAAAGCAGATTATACCGTTCATTAGCAGTCTTGACTTGTTGGGGCATCTTGATGGGACTCTTCCTATGCCTGATGAATATGTTGCAACCTCAGATGCAAAATAAGGGCAGTCAGCTACAAAGAATCCAGCGTATTCTGCTTGGAAAAGAATGATCAATCTGTTGTTGCCTTTATTACAGCAATTTTATCAAAGGAAGTCTTACTGCAGGTTTCAACAAGAGTTTCAGCTTGCGAGTTGTGGCTCACACTTCACCATTGGTTCGAGCAGATTTCTACCTCAAAGATCTATTATTTGAAAGGAGAATTTGTTGAACCGAAACGTGGAGATTCTCATGTCATTGAATATCTCAATCAAATCAAATCTATCACAGATCAATTAGCTGTTATTGAATCTTCCATATCTGATGAGGATATTTGCATAAAGACCATTAGGGGATTAGGGCCTGAATATAACATACTCGTTACCATGTATACTGGCATAAGTCCCCGACCAAACTTTGATCAGCTCCACAGCAAACTTCAGGAACATGAAGTGATGTTTCATATATCAGCCAATGTCAACAAGGAACCAGTGTCTTATCAGCATGAAGTTCTTTTCACATGGCATGCCAAACCAAGAACACCAGAATCAAGTAAAGGTAGAGGCAAACAAAACGGGCGCGGCTCAGGTGTCATACCTACTCCCTCAAGTCCCAGACCAAATGGCCTCACGTGTCAGATATGCGGGACACGTGGTCATACTAGTTCAGATTGCTACTGGAGGTACGTGTCTTTCTATCATCCGCCTGCAGTTCTCATCCCTGCACGTTTCAGAGCCTTAGCAGCTACTGGTCTTCCTCCAAGACCATGTGCACCATCATATATGGCTCCCGGATATATCACACCTCGATCTCAAACATCAGCCTATCCTCCCCAAGTCGAAGCCCATGATCTTGACACTATGGGTGCTGGTTTCCACAACTTAAGTGTGAACCAAAATCCTCTTGCAAATACTTGGGCAGCACCAGTCAATTCATTTTCTCCATGGACATCAACGAGCAACACATCGGGGGCATCACATAGGCAGCATTCTGACACTTGATACCTTGATTCCGGGGTTGCACATCATGTGATTGGCGATTCAAGTAAGGTTCTTAATGAAGTTTCTTATCATGGCATGGGTCGAATAGTCACTGGTGATGGAGGACACCACCACATCACTCATGTGGGGACAACAGTTGTTTCCACAAGTTTTGTCATTATACATCTCCTAAACACTTTTTTTGTTCCCGGTATTAAACTTAATCTCATTTCAGTTGCTCAACTTTGTGATCAGTCTAAATCTTACATTTCCTTTACCCTGTCTTCCGTTTCTGTGAAGGACCTTCACATGAATCGAATGTTCACTGAGGGAAGGAGATGTGGGAATCTCTATGTCATCAGTGAATCTCATCTTTTGTCATCCTTTAGTCCAGTTTTTATGCCTGCTGTTGAGAGTCAGAATAAAGAAGCTAAGTTGTGGCATGTCATTGCAATTTCAATTTTCTTAGTGTTTTATGTAATAAGAATCTTGTTTCCTTGAAAAAAAAGATTTCCATAACTTCATCCATTTGTTCATCCTGTCAAATTTGTAATAGCCATGAGCTCTCCCTTGGAAAATATAATAAAAGATCTTTTTTTTCCTTTGAGTTAATTCATATTGATTTCTGGGGACCTGCTCCCGTTCTCTCTTTTTCTAAATCCCGATATTATGTTACCATTATATGATTTCAGTACATATACTTGGATCTTTTTTCTTAAATTTAAGGATCAAGTACTTTCTACATTCCAAAGTTTTAAGAATTATGTTGAAAATCACTTTTTCCGCAAAATCCTTACCCTAAGGATTGATGGTGTCACATCACAATTTCTCCGTGATAATGGCATCTTGCATGAGATGTGTTGTCCTAAAACGGCAGAACAAAATGGTGTTGTTGAGTGTAAACACCGGCATATAGTTGAAACCGCCCTTATTATGATGGTTGAGTCCAGCCTTAGGACTGAATTATGGACAGAAACATTTCATACTGCCACTTTTCTTATCAATTGAATGCCTTTGGCAAATCTGAATGGTCATACGCCTTAATCCTTGATGTTTGAGGAAGAGTCAGATTATTCGCACATTAAGGTGTTGGGTGGAATATGTTATGTTCACATCCATAAGACTCTTCGAGACAAGTTTGCTCCAAGAGCAATAATCTGCCAGTTTGTTGGTAACGATGATGAGTATAAGGGCTATAGATGCTTTGATCATGTTTCTTGTAAACCGATCATTTCATGAGATGTTTTTATGAGAACAGGATGGAAAATTGCAGCATTGATTCTAACTGTATTTAGTCACATAGATTGACTGCCTTTTGGCCTTCCTTCCATGATGCCTATGCCAGCGAAAATAGCATTTCAACACATCAGTCTGACCAAAGGCAGTGTATACTTGTGCCTACCGATAGCCAAGGCAGCACATCGTAGATACCCCAAGCTGAACATGTTCACTCTTCTTCTAATCTGTTGTTACACCATGAGTTCCCTCGGTTTCGAAATATATACAGCAGACGCAAACAATCTGCACCTGAGAGAGGTGACATGCATACTGAATTCTATTCATAACCGAACTATATACAACCCAAAATAGACGTGTTCACAAGTAGGGGTATTTTAGTCTTTCAAGTTATAACAGAGTATACGTGTATATGTTGTATTTGAGCAAGGATATTTTTGTACATCAAAATAACTTAATATAAGAAGAGGATAACCCTAATCCTGTGGGATGTTCTCTCATTCTCTTGGCTGTCATTCTATTGCAAATCTCTTTGCAGGTCGCACGTCTTCTCAAAGTTATTGTCTTAGCTCGAAACAAATTTATGGTCATCTTGCCATCCAATCGATAATGAATATGCACGAAGAAAGTCTACATACCAAAACAAAAAGTACAGTTTTCTTAATTAAACAAGGCCTCTTTTTGAGTTTTTAAGCATCACCATATTGATCGCTACCTATTTCCAGAATACCATGGCTAAAAAAGGATCCGAGAGCAACCCATTTTGTTGAAAACCAGGGATAATTTGGACCTTAGAATTTGGATGCACGATAAAATGTTCTAGTGACTGGAATCAGAGGGGACTACCCATCCCAACTGCTCATCCGAACAGATGCCGAATCCCTAAAAGCTTCCAAAACAAACTCCAAAATATCCATGTTCATATATTCATTCATACATACCTGAAAGCTTCTTCATTTTTTTTTCTCTCAGAGAAACCGCTCCAGAATCAAAGACCTAGTCACGCCGGCTGCCGTACTTACGGTTCTTCATAGATACATACATATGTAGTTTTCCATCCCTATGCTGAAAATATTCTATTCTAGCACTAAAATGGACTGAAATCAGGGTATGGCCACCCCTACCAGCTGATGCAATCCATGCCCAATCCATCCATTCTAGCGTCCAAAAGCTTCCAGAAAAGGTCTTCACACAAATTCTACAAGATGCAGCTTTAAGCACACATACAATTATACAATAAAAAACATAATCATATTTATGCATGTATAAATGTCAGTCTCACTGTACATGTGAGTTACTTTTAGCAAAAAATACTGAACTGAACTATGTTTATAAACAGAAAAATCATCGACTACGAAATACATCAAATAGCAGACATTAAAGGCAAAAGGACTTTTCAAAAGGCTTAAAAAACGTAAAACAAATTTATCAACAGTTAGAAAACCTTATGTTCTAAAGGGTGAATGCTTGAGAAATGCAATAACAGTTCACAAACATCTAAGAATATTCAACAGAATGAAAATTATAGTTATGGCTTCACCTGCAAGTTGCACAAAAAAGATCAGTATTGAAAATCTGGCACAATAAGTTAATCTGCGATAGCACAAGGTCATAACAGTAATATTTCGCCTATAACACAGAAATATTCATAAAAAATAGAACTAAATTTTTTAAGAGAACTACCTTGTCCAGGTATAACCCAATGACACAGTACAAAACTGAATCAAGAATAAGCATGCAGAGGCAGATGAGAAAATTCACTCCAGATGAAGCCTGCACGTTAGCAGCAATAAAGCCTTGAGAGTTATATTTATCAGCAGAACGATTGTCACACTGGATTTACTTTAACATAACCTACCCTCCAAATGTTGCTCCAACGAACTCCAACATGTGCACGCTCATAATCAGCGAAGTTCACTGTTCCAAGTGCAAAAGCAGTAGGAGAAAGCAAGGATGCCATGATCTTCAATATCCTAAACCAAAGAAAAAGAAATGAAAAGAAACAAGACCAACTCACAAATTTCCTTTGTCACTAACGAAAAGGACAATTAGAGAAGAAAATTGAGTATAAGCTTAAAATTAGATATACACTAACATGGGAGTAGCAGGATCATTGACTGTGTAATAAGGAAAGAATGCTCCAAGGAATGATAGAGTCCCCACTGCCACAGCTGTTTTTGCTCTTGAGAAGAATGTCGAGATCAGAAAAGAAAGCATGATTGCACTATACCCAAACAAGAAAAAATATGCGAACACCACAGTTTTGTCACTGTACTGAAAAAGGGTGCTCATTGTGCAGCAGGTGATGATTGCTGCTGACACTGCAAACTGTACCCAAAAAAACAAATATAAGGGATCCTTCTATAAAGATTTCTAAACACTGTGCATTGGAAAACCTGAAAAGCACATTAAGAAAATGTCTTTCTCAGATCACATGCAGACACAAAAGCAAATAAAAATGAAATGCTGAAAATCTGAAAAGCATATTAAAATTATTTCTTTCTCATTACACATATACATACAAACAGAAAAAGAGAAAGCTATCCAACATGGATACTTCAGCATGCGCAGCATACCCACGTTGACTGTAAGATCTCGTGTTTTCAGATCTTAGTCGCTTCATGAAAACTTGGAAATTTGGCTGTCTGGTAGGAAAATCGTTTGAGGCTCGAGTTTTAGACCAAGGTCTTAGAGTTTGGGTTTAACCCAAGTCTTAGCATCAGGGTCTAGGCAAGCCAATCGAAGTGTGGCAAAGAGTTTTAATTTCAACCTTTAAATTCAAGCGAAATTCAAGCGACATTTGGGTTATTTTCGGACGAAATTCGGAATTTGATATTCATGTAATATATCATTGGATGCGTCTCGAAATTCTGAGTGCAATGGTATTTTACTTTTTCAAATCCGAGTTTGGGTTGGCCCAGAAATCACGTTTTTCTAAAATTTTAGCAGTTTGTTGGAACGGATCCGAAATTGGATCGGATTGAATCCAAGGTGTAGGATCCAAATTTTTATGGATTTGGGTCCTAGTTAGGTCCTATAAAAATCTGGAGTTGATATAAGTCTTAATCCAAATCTTGTATGAGTATGGGTTTGGATCTTGGATCTTGCATCCGGATCCGATCCAAAATCCAAGCTTAACAATTTTTATGACTCTAAATTCAGCTGGGAGCTTTAAATTGGGGTTATTATCATATAAAAAGTCTCTAGGGTCAACATGACCAATTTTGGGAACTTTTGAATACCTATTAATAAGTAAATTCAAAAAAATATATTTATTAAATTAATGATTTTTATTAATTTCGGGAATAGAGTTAAGAGGGTTTAGGGTTAGCCCTCTTCCCTAATTAAAAAGGGTATAGAGGATTCCATACCTTTTAGGATTAGGAGGTCAAATAGTCAACCAAATGTTAATTAGTGAAGGAGTCTAAGAAGTTTTGGAAACTCCCTAATGTGGGAGACCCAAATCTGGAAACCCACTAAAGAGTTTTCAGCTTTAAATAGGAGAAGGAAGGGAGGGGCGGCAGCCCTTTCTCTTTCTTTTGGCTGGAAAAAAAAAAAAACAGGAAAAAGAAAAAGAAGAAGAGAGAGAGAGAGAAAGAAGAGAAAGCAAAGAAGAGTGAAGGAGGTAGAAGAGGAGGTTGGAAGCTTCGAAGCTCAGCCCACACGCCCTCCACAGCCTCTA
This sequence comes from Nuphar pumila, assembly GCF_984573655.1. Taxonomy (NCBI): domain Eukaryota; kingdom Viridiplantae; phylum Streptophyta; class Magnoliopsida; order Nymphaeales; family Nymphaeaceae; genus Nuphar; species Nuphar pumila. The sequence continues at coordinate 7,921,025 of NC_143263.1, read as the reverse complement.
TTCTCCTTTGTTTTCCAAAAAGGTACGGGTACTCCTTCTTGAAACGAATGAGAAATAGGGTAAAGATGGGATTTTCCATGCATCTTTTGATGGAAATCCATAGAGGAACAATGGACCTTCGATTTCCATCGTTATCCCGTTTCGTATAGGCTGTATTTTTGTTGTTCCAGAAAAAATATATATATATATAGATATATATATATGATATACTAGGGGGCAGTTTTGCAAAATAGGTGTTTTGCTGTTGTTTTTTACAGCATACACAGGTCCAATCTGGACCTGTGTACATGTTTTGGACCCAGCCGACAGGGTTGGCTGGGCTGGGTATCTTCTTTAAAAAGAAAATTCCAGTTTTGTGGGGTAGGTGGTGCTGCTGTTGTTGACAGCATACACAGGTCCAAACTGGACCTGTGTACATGCTGTTGGACCCAGCCGACAGGGTCGGCTGGGGCAGGTGTGTGTTCTCTAAAAGAAAAAAAAAACAAAGTTTTATGCAGTAATAAAAAACCAGTTTTTGTGGGGTAGGTTTTGCTGTCGTCTTTGACAGCCTACACAGGTCCAAACTGGACCTGTGTGTATGCTTTTGGACCCAGCCGACAGGGTCGGCTGGGCTGGGTGTTTTCCCCTTTTACAAAAAAAAAAAAAACACATGATATTTTTAGCAGGCAGTTTTGCGTAAATAAAATTTTTATGCTGTTGTTGTTGACAGCATACACAGGCCCACACTGGGCCTGTGTATATGCTGTTAAGCCCAGCCAACAAGATCGGCTGGGCTGGGCAGGGTTGTAACAAAAACATTTTAAAAAAAAAATCAATTTTCTTGTAACAGGTATGCTGTTATTCTTTTTGACAGCATACACAGGCCCAAACTGGGCCTGTGTACATGCTGGTGGACCTAGCCGACAGGGTCGGCTGGGCTGGGCATTGTCCCTTTCAAAAAAAAAAATATTTACGAAATCTGTTTTTTTTTTTTGGGGGGGTTCGACTGATTGGTTGGCTGGCTGGCAGCCGGCCGAGTGGCGCTCGGCTGACTGCCAGCTGTTGGCTGAGCCGACAGGCCCAGCCAAGTGATTGGCTGGGTGCGGTACTAGTTTTGGCAGGATCGGGGCAGGCCCAGTCGACCCAGTCGATTGGGGACTGACTTGGAGCCTTGGGCATTGGAAACAAATTTTTATATATGTATTTTTCTGCATAGTCGGGGTTTTCTTGACAGCCTACACAGGCCCAGCTGGGCCTGTGAATGTGCTGTCAGGCCCAGCCGACAGGGTCGGCTGGACTGCGCTGTTAGATACATAATTTTTCTCATGTGGGTATTGTAGCCTGCTAGTGACATAAGTGTGTTAAATTATGAAAACAGGGCTGGTAGCGATTAGTAAAGTTAGGATTTTAAATCTCTTACTGCATGTTAAACCTTGGGAATAAGTCATGTACCTGAAATTTTAATTTCCACATATGTTAGGCGTTGATGTGGTTCATATGTGTGTTGGAATATGCTTACACCTTACTCCATGACAAAGTTGTTTTGAGTGCTTACCTAATGATGGACTTAACAGGTGCGGTTGCATATACATAAACACATAAATGCTCTTTTGTTCATCTCATTACAATTCATGATTAGAACCATATATGGTGATAATTGCATAAAGATGCATGCATGCACATACCATGCATATGCGCAAGAAAAGGGGGTATAACATAGGTTGTGTAATTTGCATATGGGAATGTCATATTTCATGTTTATTATCAATGGGTTAATTTGGTACATATATGACTATACCTTGCAGGCATGTTAATACCACTGCATACATATGATTATGATTCTTGCATCAGTGCTTCGGTGATCATAATGAATCATCGAGGGTTTGGTAAACCCGAGCTGTGGAATTGTTTTCCCTCATTCATTTCAATGCATTGCAAAGATCATGCTTTATTAATATTTCAGCTTTATTGCATTGTTCTATATGTTTCCACAGGCCGGAGTCTTGTGATGGCTCTCGCGAGGTAGATGCGAGCTTTTATTTTTCTTTTTGCATATGATGTTGCAAAACCTAAGAAATTAATTAAAAAGTAATAACAAAGCACAGTGTAATATACCTTCTGGGATCACCCATCTGGAGAATGGGGATCTTAGAAATCCGGTCTTGGGGAGACTGTGAGGATACAAAGCTCTGTGTGCGTAATTTTGGTCCCCTGAACTCGATATTGAGGTTCCTTCTCCTGGCCACGGTTTTAGGGAGAGTCCGCCACTTTACCCGGGAGTGGTGTGTTTGACACAGCTGTTGTTTTTTTTTTGTACCAAGGAAGTGGCACTTGTGGGCGTGGGGTGTCCCTTGTGTCCCCGACATTAGATGTGGAGGTCTAATGTTCTGAAGGTGATTCGGTCGAGGGCTAAGTTGGAACCCAGTAATAAAATATAAATTGTGTGCTAAGCTATCCTGGGAACCTAACTTAACCTCGGGGTTTGTACCCGTTTGGTGTATCTGCGGGCAACGGTAATTAAAAAGGGAAACTTAAAGCTTTATGCATTTAATAGGGCATGCATAAGGAAACAAAAGACTTAATGGGAGATAATAAAATGATTCATGCATTTTTCCTGTTATGCATTAGATCATGCATACTTTAATGGTTTCCTTACTCACTACATGAGGGTAAGTGTTGAATGTTTAATTCTTGTTGCATGCTGAAATTTTAGTAGATGCTACTGCTTTACTGTCTTTGCATGCTTAGCATTTATGATTATTGCATGAATAAATTCTCAAATGCTATAAACTGTCTTGTATGTATTTCCCTTAATTGTTGCATGATATCTCATCTTGACTCTTTATCTCACTTGTTTCATTAAGAAGTAGTTGTGCTCAGGATTTCGATTCTGATACCCTACTTCATTGGTTTTTCGCAAGAACAGGTGATCAGTGAAGTCGACAGCTACTGCGAGGGCGCGAGAGTCACAACGAGTTTTGACAGTCTTCTTTGTGGACAGAGTGGCTCTTTATTTTGGTTTTTCAGTCTAGTGTTCTTGTTATTTGCTTATTGTCATCAGTGGTTACTTGAGTCAGACACTTTATTTTTTAGATTAGTTTTTTTAATTCATGAATAAAGGTAATGGTTGGTTATGGATGTTAATTGCAAGTTCTTTTGTGGTTTGTGGCTATCCAGTTGGAATTGGAACTGTGAGGACCCCGGGTCTCTGGGAAGTTTTCCGCACTGTTTTAGAAAAAAAAATCCGCATTTTCAAAGGGGATGAGTTGGGGTCGTTACATTGACACCAAGACTTCAAGGTGCTAGTGCTGGCATATTGAATTTCAAAAGTTACTGCCTATAAAACTATGAAATTTAGAAGGAACCACACTATAAATTGTGGAATTCAGTGAGTTACTCACTTAGTAACTTTTCTGGAACTATGGAGTCCAGGCGTAACTACATTGTAACTTGTAGATTTTAAAATTTATTGCATTAGATGGTAAGTTTTTCATGAACAATTGTTTACATTTACTTTTACCTATTGTGGAAAAAAGAAAGAACACAAATAGTTTAATATTTTACTAATTTTTAAACCATAAGGTTCTCATCCACTTGTGCCATAAAAAACACTTTAGGAAGGTCCTCCCTATATTTATATATATATATATGGTGGTTTTGTACCATGAAAAACTTGCTTGTAAACTTGTTTATATGGAACTAGCCACCAAATGGTAGATCTAACAGTACATGTGTTTAACATGATTTATTTACTATGTTAGAAGGATTTATCATGTCTAATACATCATAAGATCTTACTTTTGAGAGTAAAAATCAACAACTCACGACAATCTACAAATGGTATAAAACATCATATTTCAGTCAACTTTAACACATGGAAATAGTATCTCAATACATCATCCTTGGACTTCCTAGATTTGATCATGGATTTTAGCCTTGTTTCTTTCATACAAACTGTGGCCAAAATCTCATGTAAAGGTGGAAGCTCCTCTTGTTTTTTGTTTCGGTGGATGATAGATACTCGAACATGTTCAAACTCGGGCTTAAGCCCTCTCATAAATTGAAAAAATTGCTCACCAAGGATTTGATTTTTTCTACCTTGAGCATCATCAATGGTATCCCAAATTTGGTCCCAAAGTCTTTTAAGAATATCATAGTACTCTCTAACACTTTTTCACCTTGCTTGCAATTGTGAATCTTATCTTGCAAGTCTTATTTATGGGCACCATCATGTTGAGTGTAGGTTTGTTTGATATAAACCTACACTTCATCGGCTCTCTTAAATTCCAATATATTTCATAAGGTTCTTTACACATACTCTCCATAAATAGGGATAGAACCTAGGCATGGCCAAGGTCCCATGCTTTAATAGCCTTTTTTAGTCTAAGATAACTTTTTTTCTGGACATACTTATTTGCTTTTAAGACCGATATCATCCTCTGCTTTACAACCGGTCTCAAAAGGCGAAACCCAACTTCTGGTTCATTAGGTCGGGATATGATCACCCTACCTTCTCTACACAGGATTCTAGCATAGTGTTCATGCAACCAATCCATACCTAATATGACATTATATTCGGTCATATCGAGTAGGATTAGATCTGGAAGCAGTATTTGTTCCACTAACTTAACTTGTATGTTTGGCATGTAATTTACACATAGTTCATTGAATCCGATGGGATTATAGACTACTAATTCATGCTTCAATGATTCGGTGGGTGCTCTAAGCTGTTTAGCAAAATTAACCGAGATGAAAGAATGTGTTGCTCCACAATCAAAGAGTACTAAGGCAGCTTGTCCGGATATGAGAACTGTACCTTGGACCAAATCTCCCTTCGGTAGTTCTTCTGTTGAGGTCGCATAAACTCTCTCAACCATCTTCTTATGATTTGCTTGCTGAGGTGGCGGTGCTTGTGGTTGTGGTTGTGCTTGTTGGCCTCCACTTGCTTTTTTCGCATCATCTGCCTCTTTTTTGCGTCACTCCCTGATGTAGTGCTCTAGTTTTCCGCAGTAAGGGCAATCGCCCGTCTCCCGAGGGCACTGCTGTCCCGGATGGAACCGGTTGCATTTCTGGCACCGCTGGTCTTGTGTCTGACCCATCTTGTGCTCTCTAAAATGCCTCGATTTCTTGGCGTGTGGGTTAAACTTCTTTCCACCAAACCTCTTCTTGAATTCTAGCTTTTGCACTCCGACGCGATTCTTCTGGAACTTCTGCCCTTCCTTCCATTCATCCTCAAGCAAGGTAGCAACCTGAGTTGGTGACATTCACCAATACAGGTTAGAGAATTTCCTTTCTAAAAAAAAATCAATTATGTAATAGTTGTTTTACCTGAATGGCCTCGTCGAGGGTTTTTGGCCCTCGTGTATATAGGCGGTTTCTGAGTCTCGCTTTTAGTCCTTGTGCAAACTTCATCACCCTATCTTCGTTTGTGGTATACGCATTTGGGCAGTAACGCTCCATACTATGAAATCTTGTGATGTATTCCGCCAACGTCCCTTCTCTTTGTTGTAGGTCGAGAAATGCATGCATCTTCTTGGTTCTCTTGTGCTTCGGGAAGTAAGTGTTGTTAAACACCTCCACGAATTGCGGCCATGTCACGGGTCCATTCTGAAACTTCACTGCATGGGTGGTTTCCCACCACTTCTCTGCATGCTCCTTCAGGCAATATGTGCCAAAATCTACTTGTCGTTCGGCCGAAACTTCCAACACTCGGAAAATCCTCTCTATTTCTCGCAACCAGGACTCTGCTGCCTCGGGATCGGTCTTTCCTACGAACGCAGGTGGATCCATATCCATGAATTTTTTGTACGACATGGTCCCGCCCGCATTCGATTTGTCCTGGGCTACTTGTTGTAAGTTAGTGCCCATTTGTTGCATTGTTGTCGCCTGTTGGTCGACCACTCTAGCCAGGTTTTGCAAAGTCTCAAGGATATCGTTGCACATGTTAGCCCACGCCATCTAGTTGGCATAAACATGTTTATAAAATAAAAAAAAATAGCGTTATGGTTGTTCTATGACTTAGTGATTATCATATACATGAATAATGTTAATTATGGCTAAACTAATCATAAGTTAAGTGAATACATTAAATTATATACTTACAGAGTGATGGCAGGTCGTCGAGGTTGTCATGATTACTACTTTTCTGTCTAGCTCTGATACCATATTTGTAACGCCCCATTTAATCTTAATGTAAATCTAACTAGAATTTTTTTTTTAAACATTCAAATAGACAAATAGGAAGCTACATAGATCTTCAATCATATTCCATCATAACAAAGTTTATTACATCCGTTTAAAATCCAGAATCATAAAACAGAGAAGTAGTAGTGCCATGGCGGCCTCGACGAAGCCGCCGCCCTCACTCTAATAGTTCATTTATAGCTTCACCTGAAAACAGTAAACCACAAATGAATCAGACTACCACTGTCTGAGTAAGTGATACAGTGAACAAGTATGTGTGAGCTATGATTTGCCATTAATTTAATACTTATGAAAAAAATACTTTTATTTCTAATTCTATCATATCTAGTATGATTTCTAAATAAGTGACCCTATGATTTCAAATTTCTAAGTCTTTGTTCAACTTGAGCTAATACCTTTTTATTATTCATTATCAACTTTATTATTTATGTTATTTATTTCATTATTAACCCTGTGGGTACGGACAGGCATTCGACATCGTAGCGGACCGAAATTATACGGGGGTCTATTATATCATAACCCGTATAACTAGCCGTACGGATACCCAAAAGAGGCACGGTGCTCAACCGAGAGAGATCCCCAATTGGCAAGAACTAACATTGGATGCACCCATAACTCTTCTGCAGAAGACTTGGACCCACCACCTAGGACTCACTGGTGGTCCTAGTCCCCTAACTCCGAGGACTGGGGACCGGGTGAGAGGCCTCGCTCACACAACACAAGTATGTCCCACGAAGTGTGTACCACCCACTCTCTCCAAAGTGGACTATGGGTCGGGTAACACACGTTGTGATCCAGTGTACCTAGAACCCAAGAGTCCAGTAACATACATCGTCGTGGTGTATCTATAAACCCAATGAGAAACCGGTAACATATACCTTTTTCGGTATACCCAGTTCTCGCATTCATTATTTTTCTTTATTTTTTCTCATTCATTTTATGCTCGGCTGACTTGACAAAGAATTCTTCTGTCAGTTAGTTCTTTAATTTCTTATCTTTCTCATGGCATATAACTCAAAATTTTAACTTGAGTTATACACACTATAGTCATAATTTTTATGTCTTTCTCGACATACAATTCGAACTCCAGCCTGAGTCGTACCACACTGGAGTCATGATCCACGGTTAGCCACCGTATGTATACAGTCCCACATTCCATTGCTACAGACGTTGGGCTTAGTCCCAACCTCAGTACCAGATAGTTTTAAGTGGAAATTCCACAATCCCCGCCTATCAACGATTATTCAAGGTCACGGTGGGACTCAGTTATGCTGAATCCGGACATGGTCAACCCATTAACATTAAACCTGGGTGTAGCCACCACACCAATCTTGCTGCTAACGTAGACTGTTACGAAAATGAAGTCGTACACGATACTTCAAATACAAGGTTTTGATGATGAACAAGTGAATCAACTGCATTTCAGCTAAGGCAACGAAGAAAGATGACAAGAATTGAAGAATTCAATGAAAAATCTTTGAAGACTAGTGTACAAATGTAAAATTCCTTAAAAGTCTTAGATTCTTGTAAGAGCCTTACATAGAGTGCATATTTCGATTGCATTTCACCTAAAAAGTATTTAGAAAAACTTTTCTAAAACAACCCTTCATGAAAATCATTTTAGAAAACTCTTTACTTAATTTTTCATGTTTATTAGTCGACCAATAGTGTAAAACCCGAATTTTTAATTTAAAATATGCAAATTGGGCCTAGATCCAAATTGCAGATCCAGGACCCATAAAGGGGTATTTAAGCTTAAATAATAGAGTTATATTAAAATAATATTAATATTGGTAATAAAAGAGAAATATACATATATATTAAGCGAATTCGAGGATCCACTTGGATCCAACTTGCGGATCCATATTTTTGGGGGTTAAAATTTTATGTATAATGTGAGATTCAAAATAAATAAAAATTTTTAAGTTTTTAAAATTTATCCGAGGATCCATAGTTGGATCCATTTGGATCCACTTGTGGATCCATATTGTTTTGGGGCCGGGTTACGGGTCCCGGGTTCGGACCCGAGCCCCACCCCATGGCAGCCCTTTTAAGAGAAAAGGGCAACACGATAAGGGTTGCCCGATATTGCGTAACATAAAACCAAGAAAAGGGGAAGGGGGGGGGGGGGGGGGGTTACGCAGGGTGTAACCGACCCCCATCTCGGCATGGAAGGGGGTCTTGGCCGATAAAAGGAAGTGGAGAGGGAGCCCTCTCCACTCAGTCCCCCATCTCTCTTCACCCGTCTCTCTCTCTCGCTCGGTGCGCGCATGTCGGAGGAAAGGAGGTCGTCGGAAAGCTGCGACAGCCAGCAGCCATCAAAGGCCTCAGCGAGCATCCCTTCACGGCAGTAAGGGGGTAACATCATTAGTTTGCATCTCTTCACGACAGCAGCCTCCAGCCACCGAAAAACCACCGTATAAAGGTACGGGGCTCCTATCGAATCTAGGTGAGGGATCGAACATGGGTTCGATCCCATGTAATCTTTTGAGATGAGGGTCCATGGGAACCCTGTTTGCGTAATGCAGGGATTACATGTGTCCTTTGAAATTGTTTTTTTGTGTTTGTATAGTTTTAAAAAAAAAGAATCGATTTCCTATTTGCTGAGACCCGGTTTTGGTTTAATTTGATTCCAAATTGGGCATCGTATTCTCGGGATTTAGTTCTTGGGTTTGGAATCGTGTTCTTGGTTTAGGTCCACATTCATTTACTGAAAAAGGGGGATTCGGCTGCCATGATCAAAATAAAATAAAATTTGATTTGGGGGTTTTCGATCTTGGATCCAAATGGAAGATTTGGTGGATAATCTTCTAGAGCATTTTGTTTCTATGTTGGGTAAAATGTCTAATTTCTAATTATAACAATAACCAATCTTGAATAAATAGCTGTTAATTTTTTATTTTGACTCTAGTGTGTGAACAATTATCTTTACCTTTGTAGCCAAGTTTTCAGTTGGCTGCCGTAGACTATCTCATTAGAAGATTTTGTTAACTAGTTTGGTGTTAAGCACCGGTAGAACCCATTGAGCAATGTACTGATAAGGCTAAGTGCGCCACTGATTCTCAGGGCGGATGGTGTAGACCTGTCATCCATCGCTATATCTGGCCATAGTGCACAGACTTTTCAACATCATATGTCTTGCTTTTCTAGACAGCAGTTCCTGGTTTCTCAATAACAGTAGACCCCATACGCCATGGTTTTTGCACTAAAATATAGTGGAGGGTGCATTCTTATGCGTGCCTGGCCATTTCTAAAAAGTGAATGTCTGGAAGTATGGGTTTGATTTCAGCTCCCATAGGCTAACTAAACTTCAGCAGTTGAAAGTTTAAACAATTCAGTTGTCTTATGGCCTCATATCCTTCCAAACTTAAATGAACATGGGACTTGAATCATCTCATGCAAGTCGATGCTCATACACACAAATTTGCAGCCATTTGAGTCGAGAACATATTGTTAGTTGGGCGTCTAACCCTAAGTTTCCACTTGACTGTTATCAATCAGGTTTAATGGAAATATGTTCCAGATTTTAATAAATATGGTATATGATATAAGCCTTGATATGAATAAAAGGGAAATATTAGAACATATACGCACCTGCATATAGGTGTCAAGATCAGGTTGGAATGTTATCTCTAAGAAGGTTATGTAACTGTTATGGTTATGATTTTGGCGCTCATGAGTGTGAACATGACTCGGGTACTGGTTTTCTTCTTGAACATGTACGCTTGATTAATATGTGAAATTGCACATGTACACTCACATTCAAAGGAAATGTGCATTGGTTAATACACGTATATGATGTAGCTACCAAACATAGTGAAAGTGCATATGGTTGAGTAATTACATGTACATGTTTGGGTTTATATTTGCATGAATATATATGCTTTTGGCATTTTGGCCTAGTGTTATAAATGAAACACTAATTTGGTTTTATTATGTGATGCACCGATGGCCAAATTGGACCATCATCGGCCTGGAAAGCCGTGGGTTTGGTTTTTCTTTTATTTATGTTTTTAAAAGCATCACTTAAACCACATAAGATGGTTTGGCACATTACTACACTGTTCTAATGGTTTATACGGGCTGGAGTCCCGAATGGGTCCCTGCAAGGGAGGATGCGAGGTTTTCACTTTACTTTTGCATATGTGTTGCAAACTTAAAGAAATGGACTTAATTAAAAATATAATGAATAAGAACAGTGTAATATACATTCTGGGATATCTCATCTAGAGTATGAGAATCTTGGATATCCGGTCTTGGGGAGACTATGAGGATACAAAAACTCCGTGTGCTGTAATTTGGTCTCCTGAACCTGATATTGAGGTTCTTTCTCCTAACCACGGTTTTAGGGAAAGTCCGCCACTTTACCCGGGAGTGGTGTGTTTTGACACAGCTGTTGTTATGGTACCAAGGAAGTGGCACTTGTGGGCGTGAGGTGTCTCTTGTGTCCCCAACATTAGATGTGGAGGTCTAATGTTCCGATGGATGGTGTTGTTTCCTGATATCGGTCGAGGGCTAAGTTGGAACCCAGTAATAAAATACAAATTGTGTGTTAAGCCACCCTGGGAACCTACTTGACCTCGGGGTTTGTACCCGTTTGGTGTATCCGCAGGCAACTGTAATTAAAAAGAGGAACTTAAGGATGTGTGCATCTAATAGGGCATGCATATGGAAAGATGAAACTTAAATGAAAGATAACAAAAGAAATCATGCATTGCACATAATCATGCATTTTTCTGTTATGCATTAGATCATGCATGTTTGAATCATTCTTGATATCATGACATCATTTGGTGGTAGCATATGATTTACTTTGTGAAATCATGCTGAAAGGTTTGATTATTTAGTTCTTGATATATGACACTGTTTTACTGTTCTTGACTGGTAAGTATATGCAATCATTGGTAGTTATGGATATTTGAATGTTGCAAATCTAATATCTGCACTCACTCAAATCACTGCATGAAATCTTATCCATGTTCTTTCTCTCACCTGGTTTCTTTAGAAGTAGTTGTGCTCAGAATTTCGGTTCTGACACCCTACTTTGTTGGTTTTTCACAGGAAATGGTGAACAGTGAAGTTGGACATGCATCTGGGGATGGATGAGTTATACTTGAGCTTGTCAGCTTCAGTAGAGGACATAGTGGCTCTTTCTTTTGTCTTTTAGTTTTTTTAATTTCTGCAATTGTTACTTTACTTTCAGTTGAAGAAAACCTTGTCTTTGAAATTTTCTTACTCATTAATAAAAGAGTTTTAGTTGGTTGATATGGATGATAATTGCAACTTCGTTTTGGTGGTTGGGCTATCCAATGGCAAGTGGAACTGTGAGGACCCTAAATCTCTGGGAAGGTTTCCGCAACTTCTAGAAAAAAAAATATTCTGCATTTTTAAAGGGTCTGGATTGGGGTCGTTAACTCACCAATCGACCAACCTTTTCGCTCCAAATTTTCTAAGCAAAAACGTTATTTTTTTGTAAATTTAGTCGACCGGACAGAATGTCTGTTTTCTGAAAAATTTAGCAGCAGTCGACTGAAGGTTTTATCAGTCGACCGGACAGAACGTGTGCTTTTAGAAAAATTTAGCAGCAGTCGACTGAAAGGTTTTTCAGTCTACTGATGATATTATCAATCGACTAATTTTGCCATTTTTCTGTAACTTTTAAAAGGCGTGTCTTTTTCATTTTTCAAATATTTTGATTGTTCAAAATGGACTGTTTTGACACCCTTCCATACCCTCAATGTATGGAATCTTTCAACTATAAATATGAGTGCATTCCACACTCAAAAACATCGAATTGAATAGAATCATATTGAATTACATTGAATTATTCTTTGCTTCTCACTCATATTCGTTTTCTCACTCACTTGATATTTTCACTCCAGTTTTTCACTCAAATTCTTTTGAGAGACATTGAATTCGTGAGTTGAGTATTTCAACAACCTCAAAAGCCAATTGCATTCCATTTGCATTCATAAAAAGGGCTTGTAGGTTGATTGTAAGTTTGGTTAATTATATTTTTCAGTAAAAAGAAAAGGACTCCTTGGTTTAAAGGAGTTGTCTGCTTTCAGTAGGTTTGTTACTGAAAGTGAGACCGGATTTGGTCTGTACGTTTGTTAATTTATGTTATATTTTTTTTTACACTAAATTTTAGGTTATTTTCTAATCAGGTTCTACTACTTCCTTTTCGCAAGATACCGAGATAGAAGAAAAGAAAGCTAATTTCTTCGTAATGTTTTTTGCAGACTCACACACAAACGTTTCATGGTAATATGCATAAGTAAATAGGAATAGTACACCTACCTCGTGAAGATGCAAATCTGAAAGTAAGGCGTTCTTTCTTGCGAACGCCCAGTATCCTTGCGCAAGCTCCTCGCCGGAATCAATGCCGGCAAGCAATGAAGATGAGCAGTCGCCCAGCTGGTTGATAGGGGAGGCTTGAGAGAGAAAAGGAAAAACTTGAGAGAGAGGAGGGGCGAGTTTCCAAAACTCGGTTTTGTAACCCTCCTTAGTTTTCATTTTTTTTTAACTCCCCTCCATTTCGGATTCCCCTTAGCCCCACTCATTATTGCCTTCATAAAATTTTCTTAAAACTCCTCCCTTCCATTTCGAAATGGTGGAAGGGAGGCTCCTTTCCTAACTGGACGGTTGGGCTTCCAATGAGGCCCAACCGTTCAACCCCCTATTTTTTAGAAAGTCGCCCCTCCCCCATTTATGTCCACATTGAGTTTTTTTTTCGAATTCCAAAAAAATTCAATAAAAACCATTCTTTAGCAAAAAGGTATCTCTGGCACACTTGGGGGGGGGGGGCTTTTGAATAAGGTTCTTCTCACTAAGAGACAACCACCCTGACCACTGCTTGTTTCGTTGCATAACCTTGCAACGTTATTTCATTTATCTCCTTCCAGCGTTATTCCAAAATCCTTAAAAAGAATGCTTTCACACGTTTTTTTTTCCTTAGTCCAAGGTTTTGAAATTGGATTTTAAGTGGGTTTCGACTCCATCCAAGATCTAAATCCATATATTGTATTCGAATCCAAATACTGGATCTATTTGATCCATTTGGATCGACTCTACATCCTTTTACCGTATCCATTTCCAAGAATTATAATATTTATTTATTTTGATAATTGTCGAAATTTTGTGGGTTTTACAATAATTCCTTTAAGGGAAAGAATAAAATACATTAAAAAGAAAAACCCTAAAGTGTCTCGTAGGAACACCACTAATTACATAATGTATAATGACCAAAATGCCCCTAATGGGTTTCACTTATTACATAAAGAAATATATATATATATATATATATATATATATATATATATATATATACACACACACACACACACTTTACCACTTTAACATATGGAAATAGTAAATAGAACATGTTAAGCATGATCCAAATGATACATTTTGCATTTGGAGCATAGACCCATGTAAATCAAGTTATGGTGGTATGTATATATATATATATATCAAAATCACCAATATTGCCAAAATATTAAAATTATCATGATATTATCAGCTATTTCAAGGTAGTCCATAATATCAAGAACATATCGTATCTGCAAATTATATTTCTCGTGATATTATCTTGAAAACTGCGTCTGTTTTCAGATTTTGCTTTTTTTTTTAACTCAATTTTATTAAAGATAAAATTTTGGAAAAAATACTGTAATTAAAAAACCTTGGCCTCAAAATTTGGTTTGATTTGGTTCAAAAAACAAATCAAAACGATGAGTTTTGCACATTTCATGATCTTTTTTCAAAAGATCTTGTTTTCAAAAAATATGAAAAATGAAGGATTTTAAAAACAAATAAAATTTACTATTAATTTTTATTAATAAGAATGGAATGATTTCAAAAAAAATCTCGACTATTGGGTGAAATTTGAGAAAACCGCAAATCGAGTGTCACTAGGGAATGTTTCTAAAAAAAGGCATTTTGGGGATTATTCAAAACTTTAGAATATGGGGTTTTAAAATGTTTTAAAGGGTAAAATAGGAAATAAAAGTAGAAACGTATTTTAAGGTTTTTAAAAGGGTATTTTGGGGTTTTTTGTTAGTTGTTAGCTGCTAACTTAGTTGCTCATTTATCAATTCACCTTGTCTATTTTAAGGTCTTTATCTTAGTTTTCTTTTTTTCTATTTTCTGCATTTTACTTATTTTTATAATTTTTATTTAATTTTTGGTATATTGCCGAGGTATTCCCTAGATATTCCCGAAATTTATTAACTTTTGAAAATCTCTCCGAGAAATACCGTTGCCGAGGAATTACCTTTAACTATACAGGTGACTGATATATATATATATATATGCAGACAGACTTTACAAGGTTGTGATCTTTATCTGATTCCAATATTTACTAGGTGCAGACGTGAGCATCCTTAAGAAGATGAGCAATATCCAAGAGGATCTTGAATGGTTTAATGAAATCTCTTTGTATGCACTTGGACTGTCCAGATTATCAAATATAAACCCATTATACCTATACCCCTTTTTAGTGCATGTATTCCGGATGCTTATGATAAAATTTGATTCAGTTTTAGTTTTGCTTCAACTAAAATAAGCACAGGCACAAGCATATGAATGTAGTATGTTGTGTAGTGCAACACCAAGACTTTGCACTGATGGTGGAAACATGGTTGTGCAACACATCCGGACATGCATATGGATGTGTGCACCACAAAGATTGGTATAAATACCTCATTATTCATTCATTTTATAATAAATTTAACCATGTATTCATATACTCTACAACAACCTTTTATAACAAACAAATTTCACTACTAAAATATATTTTAAAGAAAGATAAAAATGAATAGTGCTGATTGTACCAAAATGTACCTGTAAAAAGAAGGTTTTTCAAATCCAAATTGTAAGATGAAAAACATGATTTCTACTGAATGAACCATGTTAAACTGGCCTGTACAGTCTGATCTACTTGGCAATGCATGAGTAGGTGAGATTGCACTCGCAGATACCATATTGCACATCTGCAATGCATGCATGTCTGCTCATATTTTCTTAAGATGGTTCACGAAACCATGTTATTCAGCTAACTACAAATATAGGTCATAGCAGCACTGGCTCAAGTAGCACTGCAAAGCCATTAGCAAGATGCCAAACTGTCTTCAAAGTCATGCAAGTTCTCTCGTGCAATTGAAATGCAAAAATACTGCAACAAGCCAACTCCCAGCAAAGCCCTGGGGGCGAGGGTCCTAGCCTCAGAGTTTTACAATACCGGAAAGGCGACTATGGCTCCAGCCCGGGTGCAGTTTCTTTGAGTAATAATCCAAAAAAAAAACACTTAAAAACAAAGAGAATTGCCATGTGGTGGAAAAGTAACCCAATAAACATCTACCCGGAAAGTTATATTAGCCCCAAAGCATATGAAAAATTTCCTGGAACGGTTAAGAATGAGTGTCATGTTAGAAAATAACATATATATGTATATACTTGAATATATATATATATATATATTTAAAATATATATATTTAAAGTATGCACGTATATTCTTGTAATACTTTTTTATTTATTTATTTCTGTAATTTTATTTTATTTTTCTTATTTTTTTATGTTTTTTTTGTCTTTTTGTCAACAGTCATAATTGACTAGAGCTGTTGGGCTATCAAAACAGTCAAACAGTCTTTTTGTCAGGTTCTGTCAAACAGTCAAAATGTTGACTGTTTGACTAGAGTTGTTGGGCTACTAGCCCAACAGCTATCCCAACAGCTCTTCTCATGTAATCTCTCTATAAATAAGGGCATGCTGCCCATTGTAATGTAATTCAAGGATAGAGGGTTTTACCTCTCACATATTCAGATTCGAGTGCATTTATGCACTATTCTTATGTTTGTGCCGTGGAGCATTTTGTATGCTATTTTGGTTTTACCATATTGGGTGAATGTATGTTTTGTCAAGTTGTTTGCATAATTGATTGTGTGTAAGACTCTTTACATGGTATCAGAGCTTGGTGTATGATCAACCGTGCATTGGTGAGCTGCCTCATAAAGCGTGCATTCTCTCTTTCGTGATTGTTGTTTCTTTTTTCTCTTTGGATTCATCATGGGTGAATTTTTTCCACATAATACAAGCAACCCAACTTCATTCCGCCATTCAAACTTGAAGAAAGCAACTATAACAATTGGACGGGACACTTGGAGACATTCATCAAGGGTCAAGGTTTGTGGGGATTCGTAAGAGGTACTATTCTTGAACTCACTCCCAAAATTACATTAGGTGAAAATGATGTTGAGACTAGTCTTGAATAAAGAAACAAAGTCATGGAAGAATACTACAAAAAATTAGATGAATGGGAAATGAAAAACGCCAAAACTCTTTCATGGATGAGAGAAAAATCGCCTCAAACCTTTTGTGTTATAAAAAAGCAAATGAAGCATGAGAATGTCTTAGAGGTATGTTTACTGAAAAAGATATGGCTCACAAGTATTATCTCCAAGAAAAAGTTAGAAACATTAAACAAGGAGATAAGAATGTAAGAGATTATTTTATGAAGTTATCTTCCATTTGGACCCAACTTGCCCAATTTGAACCCAAATGGGAAGGAAAGTGTATAGAAATACAGAGAGTTCAAGTTGAAGAAGATAGACTTTTCGCTTTTCTCTATGGTTTGAGACCCGAGTTTGAACAAACAAGGGTCTCCTTACTATCATCTTTATCACCTCCTCCTATTCATATCTTTATCACCTCCTCCTATTCATGAGATTCTCACTAAACTTAGTGGAGAAGAGACTAGGCTAAACATGAGTAAAAATGTTAGTGTGTTTGCTACTTCTAGCAATGGTCAAGAAGAGGATTGCACACTTGCCGCATCAAAACTAGAACACTATATCAAGCCATATAAACCTCCTCATTTTAATAAGAATCGAGGAGAATCAAAAATCATTTGCCATAATTGTAATAAGCTCAGTCATATTAGGCCTCAATGTCCTAACTACAAATACATGCCTCAAGAAAAACGTGTTGCCGCTGCACCATCAAAACAAGATGAAGATACTTTGAATCTCAAAGACCTCACCAAATCATTATCTCAACTGACGGAGGCATTGCAACCACTACTTAAAGGATCTACCTCAGGAGTGGCCATTGCAACATCTTCTACTCCTAGTATGTGTTCTTGGCTTCTTGATTCAGGAGCTTATTTTCATATGACCCCGCATAGATCTATATTATCCGAATGTCAACCTAATTCAAATACATCATTTGTTTCCACTGTCGATAGTACGGACTTGGAAATAGAGGGTATTGAAATTTTTAAAAATGATTTGTCAAAACATAACTTTTATATTCCAAAAATATGACTTATACCAAAACTTCATCTTAATCTAGTTTCTGATTCTCAAATCTCGGATTATGGATGTAATGTCATTTTCTCATCAAGTAAATGTTGGGTGCAGTATCGCCAGTCCGAGAAATTGATTGGAGAAGGTTTTAGGCAAGAAAATATCTAATTTATGGATTTCTTTGTATTCCAAAGGAATCATTTTGTAACACTGCCCAAACAAAAGACATACGGACTTGGTATCATAGATTTAGGCATCCAAATATAAGAAAATTAAATTTTGTACCTATTACCAAGAATCTTTATAAAGATAATTTTGAATGCAAAGAATGTTTACTTGGTAAAACGACTTGCCTTATGGTCAAAGAACTTTTTACACTTCAATGCCTTTTGAATTAATTCATTCGGATGTATGGGGTCCTGCTCTTGTAGCCTCTAAAGGAGGATTCTCCTACTATGTTGTGTTTATTGATGACTTCACTAGATATTGTTGGATTTACTTTATTAAGTTTAAATCAGATGTATTTGCAACCTTCAAAACATTCTATAACATGATTAAAAATCAATTTGAAAGTAAACTCAAAATTCTCAGAACTGACTCTGAAGGAGAATACTTGTCAAATGAGTTTAAAGTTTAAACATTTTTTAGAAAACGAAGAAATTTTACATCAAAGATCATGTCCTAAAACCCCACAACAAAACGGAATTTCAGAAAGAAAACACATACATATTATGAAAACTACAAGGACTCTTCTTATTGCTAAAAATGTTCCAAAAAATCTTTGGGTTGAAGTTGCATTAATCTCAGTATATCTTATAAATATGATGCCTTCCAAAACTTTATCTAATGAAATTCCTTTTGAAAAATTATTCAAATATCAACCTGACTATGAAAGACTAAGAATCTTTGGTTGCAATTGTTATGTTTTGAATGATAAAAGAGATAAACTATCTTCTAAAGCTATCCCCTATGGGTTCATTGGTTATTCAAAAACATAAAAAGGATTTAAATGTTATGATACCAAAAATGAAAAACTTCTCATTTCAAGGAATGTTAATTTTGTTGAAAATGAAAGTGGATTTGAAGAAAACATGTCGGAAGACATAAACTCTGATTATTCTTTCTTGTTCAAACTATTGTCTAATGATGAAAATATTTATGTAAAACCTCCTGTTGAAAATAGAACAGTTGAACCAATAGTATACACTAGAAGAAATCGAAATGCATCCAATGAAAGTGCAAATCAAAGTAATCATGAAGCATCAGAAATTCCTTCAGAACAAACCACTATTCGCAGATCTAAACGAACCTCAAGAATCCCAAATAAGTTTGTGTCTTATGATTCATTCTCTCCTAAACATAGAGCATGTCTCATAGCTATCCATTCATATTTTGAACCCTCATGTTACAATGAAGCAAAAAATTTACTTGAATGGATAAAAGCTATGCGCATAGAATTAGAAGCTCTTAAAGATGCGAATACTTGGGAAATTCTAGTTTTACCCATAGGAAAGAAGACAATAGGTTGTAAGTGGGTTTTTAAAGTAAAAACCAAAAGTGATGGATCCTTGGAAAGGCATAAAGCCAGGCTAGTTGCCAAAGAATATTCTCAAGCATACGGAGTAGATTATGAAGAAACTTTTGCTCATGTTGCCAAGATGACTACTGTTTGAATGTTTGTAGTTATTTCAGCTATTAAAAATTAGAATATATTTCAAATAGATGTTAAAAATGTATTTTTAAATGGGAATCTCAATGAAGAAGTATATATGGATATTCCACCTGGATTAATAATTCCTTCGGGTAAAGTGCTTAAATTAAAAAAGGCACTATACGACCTCAAACAAACACCTAAAGCTTGGTTTGATACTTTTAACAATGTTATTACAAGGTATGGTTTTAAACCATGCTATACTGATACAACTTTATTTATCAAGAACTCTTCTACAAGTATTATAATTTTACTTTTATATGTTGATGATATGTTAATTACAGGTAGTGACAAGGAGGGAATCAAGAAAGTAAAACAGTTTTTGAAAAATTCTTTTGAAATGACAGATCTTGGGTTTCTAACATACTTTCTTGGTATAGAAGTTTCATACTCTAACCGAGGATACATATTGTCACAAACAAAGTTTGCTTCAGATATTATTGACAGGTCAGGACTTTCAGATGATAAAGTTGTTGATACTCCAGATATTGTCGGAATGAAAATGTGAGCCGATGATGGAGTTCCTTTAGACAATCCAACTCCCTTCAAACAGCTAGTGGGATCTCTTATGTATTTAAGTATTACAAGACCAGACATAGCCCATGCTGTACATATAGCCAGTCAATTTCAACATGCTCCAACATCAGCTCATATGAGTGCAGTCATGAGAATTATTAAATACATCAGAGGCACTATAAATACGGGAGTCTTTATGTCCTCTTCTTCCTCCTTAGATCTTATTGCATATTCTGATGCTGATTGGGGAGGAGATCCAAATAACATGCGCTCAACAACTGGTTTTTGTATATTTCTAGGTGAATCTTTGATTTCATAGAGGTGCAAGAAACAACAAAAGGTGTCATTATCATCTACAGAAGCTGAATATAGAGCAATGGCAACTACTACTATGGAAGTCGTGTGGCTCAAACAACTGATTTCAGATATGGGGATTCACCTTCAGAATCCTACAAGATTGTGTTGTGACAATAAGAGTTCGATATACATTGCTCGAAATCATACGTTTTATGAAAGAACTAAGCATATAGAGATGAATTGTCATTTTGTTCGTGAAGAATATTTGAAGAAGACTATTGATCTTCCCTATGTGACATCAGAATATCAACTTGCTGACTTCTTCACCAAGGCATTGTGCTCACCAAGATTCAACTTTTTACTTGACAAACTTTGGGTGATTTCACCATAAGTTTGAGGGAGACTATTAGAAAATAACATATATATGTATATACTTGAATATATATATATATATATATACTCTTCATAATACAAGAGTATGTATATATATATAACTATATATTTAAAGTATGTACGTATATTCTTGTAATACTTTTTTATTTATTTATTTCTGTAATTTTATTTTTTTCTTATTTTTTATGCTTTTTTTTGTCTTTTTGTCAACAGTCATAATTGACTAGAGCTGTTGGGCTGTCAAAACAGTCAAACAGTCTTTTTGTCAGGTTCTGTCAAACAGTCAAAATGTTGACTGTTTGACTAGAGCTGTTGGGCTACTCCCAAGGGCTCTAATTAGAGCTGTTGGGAGTAGCCCAACAGTTATCCCAACAGCTCTTCTCATGTAATCTCTCTATAAATAAGGGCATGCTGCCCATTGTAATGTAATTCAAGGATAGAGGGTTTTACCTCTCACATATTCAGATTCGAGTGCATTTATGCACTATTCTTATGTTTGTGCCGTGGAGCCTGTTGTATGCTATTTTGGTTTTACCAGATTGGGTGAATGTATGTTTTGTCAAGTTGTTTGCAAACTTGATTGTCTGTAAGACTCTTTACATGTCACTCCTACCATCTATCCACAAAAACAGTCTTCTGTACGTAGAGCATTTGATCATAATCAGAAATGAAATGCTGAAAAATACAAGACATATAGTTACCTAACATATTGTGGTAATAAAGAATAACACTTTCAATTTACTTATTCAAGCTTCTAAGAAATGTGTAGAGAACAATAAAAAAACTATGAACATATGCAGCAATGCTTGTAATGACACTAAAAGATTGTTGAGTGCTATAGTACATCTAACCCAAACAAATTTGAATCTGAACAAACAAGAATGCTTGCACAATTTGCTGCAAAAAATGTTTTATATATTTGAAACCGTCATACTTAACAACCCAAAAGGATAAGGAAGAGACATGGACAATAATAACTTGCACAAATGTTTAGAAAAACAGGCAACAATAATCTCATAGTTACAACTGTCAAAGAGAAGGATTTACTTGGATGGTGTATGTTATAAGCCAAGATAGATAGAATATCTCGTCCCTAAGGCCCATCATTTGAAGACCTTCTCTGACCTTTTGCTCCTGGTAGATTTTAGGAAAGGTATACATATGCAACAAACAAAATAATCCAATAGACAAACAGGTTTAAGTGAACTAAAGGAATATTCCAGCACGCATGAAAATGATGAAATATGCAACAATAAAATCAAATAATGCTGCTAAAACAAAATAAAAACAAAAAAGGAACTGATGCTATAATGCCCATGCAACAGGTACAAGGGAAATGAATATCCAATACTATCTGGTAGAATATCAAGCATTTTATTCTATTAGCGATGTCTTTCGGACAGCAAAAGTGAAAGGCCACATTTTAATATAATTTTGATCATGGTATCCCACCACTTGCTATTCCTTTGGAAAATTTCCAGAATATGTAGAGATAAATGTGCAATTGTCCACTTCAATCTTCCCAACTTCAGAACTGCCTGTCAATAAAGGGGATGAACAAATTCCTTTTTTTTTATAAGGAAAGTGAACTTTCATCAAAATAAAAGGGGTGAGAAATTCCCAAAGAGAAACGCAGCAAAGAGAAAATAGAAACACTATAAAACTATGGGGGCTAACCTCCTATGCTTCTAGAATCACACCAGTCTAAATCAGTGTTGGGCCAGGGTTCACGTAGAAATGAACTAATACTTGTAATCTGGAGTGGATCACAAAGAGAACTATTTTAACCACCATCAAATATCTTAATTTTCATTCCAGCCAAGTAAACCATCATGTTGTTATATATATATATATATATATATATATATATATATATATATATATATATATATATATATATATATATATATATATATATATATATATACAGTTATGTAATAAGCAATGCCCATCAGGGCATTTTTGTCTTTTTACCCTTGTAATAGGGAGATGATAGGAAAGGATATGAATGATTTGAACCTCACCGAGGACATGGCATTGGATAGAAATGATTGGAGGAGAAGGATTCATGTGGAGGACCCAGAATGATTTTCTTTTTTGGTTCATATCGCCGACCCCAATTGTTTTGGGATGAAGGCGTAGTTGTTGTTGTAATAGGGTCTGTCCACTAGTCACAGATTTGTCTTTTTATTTTATTATTTTATTTATTGCCTTTTTTAATTAGTATGGGGCTCTATGGTCAAAAGACCATAGAGTCGTTGGGAGCTCCCAACAGCTCTTTGGAGCTCCCCAAGGCCATTCAAATGTGTATATATAGGGGTGTTTACCCCCTTCAATGTTAATGTTTTTCTTAAGCATTTGTTAGACAATAAAGATATTTTTTTATGTTCCTGGTGTTCTCTTGGATTGGCCTTTAGTAGCCATTGTATGCACTTTTGGGATTTTGTATTTTTGTATTGGTGTTGCCCTTTGCATTGTTCCTTAGTGGACTTGTATTTATGCTTAAGTACATAGCATTTTGCATTTCCGTTTGTTTCATTACAAATGAACACCACCACAACATCAGACCTGCTTCCTTTATTGTCTCTTCCTTTCAGTCCATAAGCCTATATTTTTTTTTTTTTGGAGAGTAAAATAAATAGTTAAGCAACAAGGGGTCACCCAACATAATACAAAACAGTAAGTTTAAGAGAAGAGAGACCATTGCAAGTTACAACGGATTGTTATCTAGAAGTGTGAAGATGTCCGTTGGAAATTGTCCTGCACATAAAACAGACAAGAGGAAGAAGAAGATAGAAAGTTTGGAACAGAATAGTCGACCCCCTCTCCAGGGTGACATTTTTGTATTTATATAATTGTGTGTGACATATTACAACATTGCCCTTTTGTTGAATACACATGTTCTATTATATGGATCTGGATCCGGATCTTATGTGATCCAGTATAATCTTAGCACGCCCCCTCAAACTGAGCATGGTGGAGAACCATGGAAAGTTTGGACTTCAAATGCCAATGTCGATTTTCAGTAAGAGCCTTAGTAAAAAGATCAGCTACTTGGTCCTCTCCGTGAATAAAAAGTGGTTGGATTTCTTTAGCCTCTGCCTATTCTCTGACAAAATATTCATCAATTTCCATGTGTTTCATCTTACCATGCTGAACAGGATTGGTGAAGATGGCAACAACATTGCGATTGTCGCAATATAATAAGGAACTTGAGATGGTCAGATGAAGGTTGAATAGAACATGTTTAATCCATGCAACTTCGTCGGTCACTGCTGCTATAGCGCGATATTCCAGTTCTGTACTAGAGCGGACAATAGTTTTCTGCTTGCGGCTGGCCCAAGACACAAGACGGGATCCCAAATACACTCCATAATCGGTGACAGAACGATGGGTGGTAGGATCATGAGCCCAATCTGCTTTAGAGTATGCAACAAATTTAATGGACACATGAGTGGAACTGATACAAGTCTAAAATATATAAACATATCGGAAAGAGTACCTTTAATGTATCGGAGGATTCGTTTCACAACTTCCATATGCTTTACTTGAGGTTTATGCATAAATTGTGAAACCTAATTCACTGAAAAAACTAGGTCAAGGGGAGTAAAAGTCAAGTATTGCAGAGCCCCAACAATGCTGCGATACTTTTCTGGCTCCGAAAAATCTGCATCATCGAAAGATGGAATGCTCAATTGAGAGTGAACAGCCATGGGAGTATGCATTGACTTACATTCTAACATCTCACTGCGTTGTAGAATATCCCGAGCATACTTATGTTGTGATAACACCAAACGATCTGGTTGTTGGTCTTCATGTACTCCCAAGAAAAAACAAAGCGGCCCTAAATCCTTAATGTGAAATTGTCGATGAATGATAGACTTTATTTATTCAATTTTTGCCCCATTGTTCCTTGTAATAATTATCAGATTTTATATCTGATACAGCGTCTACAGGAAACAGGGCGAGAGAGAGAGAGAGAAACCAATGGCTGGGGCGGCTCACAATGCTCGACCTCCAAGCCCTAACCATTTAATATAAACAGCAAATATACAACTATCCTTGTAATATCAGAGATATTACAAGGATGCCATTAATGATAGTAAAATAGCATGTGTTTCATTAACATACCATGCGTATGGATCTGGATCCAGATCCATACACAAGCTATATTTTAACACCCTCCCTCAAGTTGTACGTGATTTTGGATCATGTACAACTTGCTCTTCAATAGCCAAAATTGACGTCCTGTTAACCCCTTGGTAAACAAGTCTGCCACTTGATCTTCTGTTCGAACATGACGTAGTTCTATCTCCTTCATCTCGACTTTCTGCCGTATGAAATGTTGGTCAATCTCAATGTGCTTTGTTCTGCTATGCTGGATAGGATTACATGCAATGTTTATTGCGCTTTGATTATCACATAGAAGAAAAGATCGAATAATTGTCTCCCCAAGATCACTCAATAAGTGTCTAATCCATGTGGCTTCTGCCGTGCCTGCAGCCATCGATCTGTATTCAGCCTCTGTACTCGATCGTGCCACTGCCTTTTGTTTTCTGCTGCTCCAGGACACTAAATTGTGTCCAATATATACACAATATCCAGAGACAGATCGTCTCTCATCTGGATCCCCTGCCCAATCTGCGTCTGTATAAGTGATGAGTTCATGTCCTCTATGCAAATTATCGTTCTTGCGATAAACAAGTCTGTCTCCTATAGTTCCTTTTAAATAACGTAGAATGTGCTTCACAGCTTCCATATGACCCTCCGTTGGAGCATGCATAAACTGGGATACCTGATTGACAGCATAAACTATATCAGGTCTGGTAAAGGTCAAGTACTGTAACATTCCCACGAGACTTCTATACATTGTAGGGTTGACACAAAGATGACCATCTTCAGAGCTCAGCCTTTGATGTAATACACTAGGAGTACTGACTGGTTTGCAATTCGTCATCCCGGCTCTTTCCAGAAGGTCAAGAGTGTATTTTTGTTGCATGAGTGTCAATGTGTCTTGTTGTCTGTCAACTTCCACACCAAGAAAGTACCTCAACTCCCCTAAATCTTTCATTTTGAAAGTTTTCATTAAAAACTGCTTCACGTCTTGCACATGATTATCTGAACTCCCAGTGATCACAATGTCATCAACATATATAAGAAGAAGTATAACAATGTCTGCCTTTTGGCAAATAAAGAGTGAGTGATCCAAAGAGCATCTTCTAAAACCATAACTTTGAATTTGCATAGAGAAACTTTCAAAACAGGAACGGGACGCCTGTTTCAACCCATACAGAGATTTCCTTAGTTTGCACACCCAGGCAGTAGGATCCTTCTCGGCATAACCAGGAGGTTGCTCCATATACACTTCTTCCTTTAAAGTTCCATGCAAAAATGCATTTTTAACATTCATCTGGCTAAGGCTCCAACCTCGATCGACTGCTAGGGATATGATGACACGAATAGTACCCATTTTGACTATCGGACTAAAAGTTTCATCGTAGTCTTCACCATATTGTTGTGTGAATCCTCGAGCAACAAGTCGTGCCTTATATCTGTCAATGCTTCCTTCAGGCTTATACTTTGTTTTATAAACCCATTTTGAGCCAACTACATTCTTTCCTTCTGGCCGAGGGACTATTTCCCAAGTCTGGCATTCATGAAGGGCTTCCATTTCTTCATTCGTAGCTTCAGTCCAATGACGGGATTGAAGAGCTTGATTAAAACAAGTGGGTTCAGCCAGTTTTGTGAGCTGAGACATAAACAACTGGAAATCAAGGGAGAAGGTCTCATAACTCACCCATCGTTGAATAGGATGCTTAATGCGTGACGGCCTTTGAGCCGGATCATTGGCGATGCTTTCCACATTCCTCGGCTCTGTATTTTTTTCCCGTCTAGTGTATACCTGCCCAGAGAAGCGTTCTACTGGGGGTGGCTCTACTGGAGATGATTCAACATGTATTTGTGAGTCATTCAACTCCCTACTGAAGCCGAAGGAAGGACAATTTGTCTGACATGTTTCTCCTGTATTAGCAAAAAGATTTGCGCTCATCCATGGATCATATACTTCTAATTCTCGAGATGGCAACGCTGCAGAGTCATTGACCTGAAAATTTTGTTCTTCAAAAACAACATTTCTGGAGGTCCTAATACGTTTTGTAGTAGGATCATAGCATCGATAACCTTTGTATTCATCTGCATACCCAACAAATCTGCACTTGACAGCCTTGTCCTGAAACTTATTTCGCAGAGATGAATCAATATGTACATAACATACACAACCAAAAACACGCAGCTCATCGTAAGAGGGATGTTGCCCGAATAAAGTATAATAGGGAGATTTCCGATCCAAAAGTGCCATAGGAAGACGATTTATGATATAAACAGATGTGTGAAACACTTCTGTCCAGAGACTAACGGGCACATTGCTATCATGTAACATGCTCATCGCGCTCTCAACAATATGCCTGTGTTTCCTCTCTGCAACCCCATTTTGTTGAGAAGTATGAGGGCAAGAAGCCTGTTGACTTATTCCTTTATCCCGAAGAAAGGCAATAAACTCGTTCGATGAATACTCTCCTCCACCATCACATTGTAAATGCACAATATCACAAGCAAACTTTGTTTTGACCATCGAATGGAATTCCCGAAATATTTGAAAAACTTCATGCTTGTGTTTTAAGAAATATATCCAAGTATAACGGGAATAGGAATCAATAAGGATAACATAATAACGACTGCCCGAAAGAGAAGGAATAGGTGCGGGTCCCCAAACATCAGAACAAATAATCTGAAATGGCTTTGAAGCTCTTTTATTTATAATATGAAAAGGAAGAACATGACTCCTGCAGAGTTCGCATGAGGAACATCTATTATTATTATCAGAAAATAAACATAAACTAGACTCTGGAAGGAGACCATCAGATACAAGGTTTTCAACGAAACCTCGATTACAATGTCTCAAACGACTATGCCAAATATCTGGCTTATTGCAATGAGATGAATTAAAAACTGCCAATGAAGGAAAAAACAAAGACTCTGAAGGCGAAGACATTGAAGAATGCTTGGACGACTTCAACTGGAGGACTAGGACTGAATACGAAGATACTGAAGGGATCTCCTTGAAGACGTACATGTTTCCTTGTCGCTCCCCCTTAGCGAACGTCTCCTTCGTTCGTAGATCCTTAACATAAACAGAAGAGGGAGTAAATTCGACGGAAGAATTCATATCGTCAACAAGTTTAGCTACAGAAACAATGTTCTTTTTAATATTAGGAGCAAGAAGGACATTGGACAAGTGAAGTGAGGACGTTGACATAGGGATATGTGCATTGCCAGTATGACTAATGGAGTGATAAGTTCCATCTCCTGTAACTATACTACCTTTTTCAAAATAAGGCAATAAATGAGATAACTTACCCGCATTACCCGTAACATGCGTGGCGGCACCTGAATCAACATACCATTCGCCTTGTTCATTTTGCTTGATCGTCATCTGTGACAATGCTGATAACAAAAGTTGTTGCACATCTGTGGATGGCCCTTTTGTGTCCACAGCAGTAGCGGATTTATTTTCAATTTTGTTTATTTTTCCTCTATTTTGTAGATTGAACCAGCAATCAACTTTCACATGTCCTCTTTTGTTACATAAGAAACAAGTGGGCACTCTCCTCTGATTCCCTGTGTTAAAACCCCCTGAAATATTAGGTGTAGGCAAGATACCACGTCCTCCTTGCCCAAAACGTCTGCGGCCTCTGCCTCCTTGATGCCCTCCATTCCATCGTCCAAAACCTACAGAAGTGTCCATGGCCAAAACTAAATGAGGACGAGTTGATTCATTTCCTTCTGCCCTTTGCTTCATAATCATCTCATGCTGGAAAAGTTTCGCTTGGAGGTCGTCAAAAGTGGGCAAGTGAGGAAGGCATGATAAAGTTGTAGTAAACATGTCAAAGTCAGGACCCAATCCATTGAGGAGTTGTTGAACTTTATCTTTATCTGCAATAGCACTTCCAACAACAGCCAATTGATCAGTAATACTCTTCAAGCGGCCTATGTATTCCATGACTGTCATGGAGCCTTTCTTCAAACTTTGAAATTCATTTTTTAAGAACAGAACTCGGGATTCTGATATCTGAGAGTAAGTCTGTGACAGCTTACTCCACAGATCCGCCGCAGTGCAATCATCTGAAAGAGTAACCAACACTTCTTGAGAGAGTGTTGACGTAATATAAGCAACTAAAGACTGATCTCGCTTCCTCCAAACTGTATACTCTGGATTCTTAATGGAAATGGTAATTGTGTCACCTTTCTCATCCTTGGTTTCCTGCAAAATAAGTCGTGGTGGTATAGGAACTAAACCATCCAAATGTTCATCGAGATCCTGACTCCGTATAAAAGGAAGGATTTGCCTTTTCCACGTCAAAAAATTAGAATGAGTAAGTTTTTTTGTAACAAGCTGACTCAAGAAATTGGCAGAGGGACCGGATGATGAAGACGAAGAGTAATCCATATCAGTAGAATAATGAATAAGCAAACAAGATGAATGAAAAGAAATAAACAGATTTTGGATCACTTAATCAATCAGTAAAACTGTAATAAGGCAGATACTTGTACGACCAAAAATGCTACACAAAGAACACTAAAACAGCAATGAAGAAAGGAAAGGAAACTTGTGGAATCAAAACTGGTTTGAAATAAAGAGGGAACAGCAGTCGGTGATGTGTAAAAAAAAAATTGGAACCAACACAGATGATAGAGTAACAAAAAAGAGAGAACTTAGGATGAACACAGTCGATGAGTACGCTGAAGGAGGAACACGCTGAAAGGAGGAACGCGCAGTCATAGATTTTATATCTGGTACGCTGAAAGTACCAACTTTCAGAAGGGGAAACTGGTACGCTGAAAGTACCAACTTTCAGAAGGGGGAAATCTGTTGTTTTATATCTGGTACGCTGAAAGTACCAACTTTCAGAAGGGGGAACTGGTACGCTGAAAGTACCAACTTTCAGAAGGGGGAAATCTGTTGTTTCAGAACTTCTTCACGCACAGGGAGTTCTGTTGTTCACGCTGACCCCATCTCAATGAACACGCTGAAGGAGGATACGTTGTTTTAGAAGGGGAGATCTATTGTGAAGATACGTTGTTTCAGAAGGGGGAAATCTGTTGTTTCAGAACTTCTTCACGCACAGGGAGTTTTGTTGTTCACGTTGACCCCATCTCGATGAACACGTTGTGCTCTGATACCATATCAGATTTTATATCTGATACAGCGTCTACAAGAAACAGGGCGAGAGAG
Source organism: Nuphar pumila (assembly GCF_984573655.1). Classification (NCBI taxonomy): domain Eukaryota; kingdom Viridiplantae; phylum Streptophyta; class Magnoliopsida; order Nymphaeales; family Nymphaeaceae; genus Nuphar; species Nuphar pumila. Next base: position 7,891,329 of record NC_143263.1, on the reverse strand, counting down.
AGAGAGAGAGAAACCAATGGCTGGGGCGGCTCACAATGCTCGACCTCCAAGCCCTAACCATTTAATATAAACAGCAAATATACAACTATCCTTGTAATATCAGAGATATTACAAGGATGTCATTAATGATAGTAAAACAACATGTGTTTCATTAACATACCATGCGTATGGATCTGGATCCAGATCCATACGCAAGCTATATTTTAACAATAATGATGTCATCCACATACACTAAGACAATAGTAAGATCAGATTTATCATGATGAACAAAAAGAGAGTAGTCACAATGGCTTTGCTAAAAGCCAAAAGATCGAAGTTCAAGGATCTTCACACGAAGAGGACATTCGTTATCCAATCCATTTGCCTTGTTTAACGCTTTTGTTTCAAATAAAGTTAATGTTTGGCACAATCGTCTTGCTCATTGTAGTCGTGGTTTTATTAAAATATTAGTCTCTAATAAGTTTATTCCTGAATCTAGTTTAGAGTGTGAATTGGAGTATTAGAGGAGGAACTATAGCCAATCCAGGTATTTGGAGTTATGAAGGTGTTGCCGAGGCACGCATTGTATTTTTTGTTAGTGTTATATGTCCAAGTTGTCAAATTGTGAAGAGTCATGTTCTTCCTTTTAATTCTTTGAATGGAAGAGCTTTGAAACCTTTTGAATGCTTCTTCTTTCGATAGTCATTATTATGTTTCCTTTATTGACAATTTTTTTTGTTATACGTGGTTATATTTTATAAAGCATAAACATGAAGTGTTCAATATATTCAAGAAATTTCATGTGTTAGTCAAAAATCAATTCTCTATGCTTGTCCTTGGAGGTGAGTACTCTTCAAAGGAATTCATTACTTATCTTGAAAATAATGGAATCAACAGAAGAGCATCTGAACCTTACACTCCTCAACAAAATGGCCTTGCAGAAAGAAATCATCGTCGTATTGTTGAAAGTGCCCCAACAATGTTGCATACCGGAAAGACTCCTTTGTGTCTTTGGACAAAGGTTTTTCACTCAAGTGTTCATATTATAAATATGTTGTTCATCAAGATTTTGAATTACAAGTCTCTTTATTATGCCTTGTTTGGAAAGCATCCTAATTATGATTCTTTACGAGCTTATGGGTGCAATTGTTATATTCATATAGATAAGTACCCGAGAAATAAATTTGAACTTGGAGTTAATATTTGCAAATTTGTTAGTTATGATGGCAATTATAAGGGATTCAGGTTCTATGATATTTAGAATAAATGTATTTGTATTTCCAAAAATGTGGTATTTCATTATAGTTCTTTTGAGTTTGATTTCAATACAGAACAAGTTCAGAAAATAAAGGAGGGCAACGTCGAATATTATCAGACATTGTTAGATGAAGAGTTGTTTTCAAGGCCTAATGATGTTTCTACACCATAAGGAGTTTCAGCGAACTACAGTCAAAAAAAATAAACTTATGAAGAAAATGCAGCTATGGATGGGAGATATAAAATAGGTCATGTCTATATCATAAGAAATAAAGGGGCAGATGGTTTATAGTTGAGGAACAAAGGAAAACATGGGAAATACTATCACCCAATTTGATGAAGTGGTAACACAACCATAGTTCAGGACAAATAGGGCCAGACATCCTATTGAAAGGTTGGTAAGTTATGAAAAATTTAGCATAGATCATCAAGCTTTCCTTATGCAAATAAAAAAACAAGAACCAGTTACTTATTCCCAAGCCATCTAGAATAAGAAATGGATTGAAGTCATGAATGATAAAATTAAGGCATTACATGAGTGTCAAACATGGAAAGTAGTTGAAAAACCTTCATATAAGAATATCATAGGGTCAAAATGGGTCCATAAGATTAATTATAAACCAGATGGGACTATTGAAAGGTATAAGGTCGGACTTGTTGCAATGGGCTTTACTCATGACTATGAGAAAAAATTCAATCCTTTGATGAAAATGGGAACAATACATATCATCTTAACACTAGCAGTAGATTATGATTGGGCTCTAAATCAACTTGATGTTAAGAATGTATTCTTATATGGAGACTGAAAGAAGAAGTCTACATGGAACAACTACAAAGATACAGTGAAAATGATCCTGTGGAATATGTGTGCAAGCTTAAGAGGGCAATATATGGGCTAAAACAAGCCTCTCGTTCATGGTTCGAGAGTGTTTCTCTAAAAATGCAAATACATGGATTCTACAGATCTTCACTTGATCATTCGTTGTTCATTCACAAAGGTAAAGAATATATGATTGTTTTGCTAATATATGTGGATGACATCATTATTACAAGAATCTCAGATGAACATATTCAGGAAAAAAAGAAATTTTTAAACAAACGTTTTAAGGTGAAGGATATTAGCCAATTGAAATACTTCTTGGGAGTTGAGGTTGATAAAAGGAAAGATGGTTTGGTCCTGACTCAACATAAATACATTAGAGATCTCTTACGCAAAATAGGTATGTATGATTGTAAGCCTTTATTAACACATGATCCAAGTACATCAGCAGTTAAGTGTTAATGATGGTGAGTTATATAAAAACATTAATGAGTATCGGAGTATTGTGGGGATGTTGCAATATCTCACTTTCACCAAACCCGATGTTGTGCATGCAGTAAACCAAGTATCTCAATTTAAGCATCAACCAAGAACTACTCATATGGAAGCAGTGAACTGAATTCTAAGGTATTTGAAGGGAACCTTAAATGATGGATTGTTTTATAAGAGAAGAGATCAGAAAGAATTTTATCATAGTCATGGCCTATTCAGATGATGATTGGGCAGGAGACCGAGATCAATTTGAGGTTATTGTGTATTTGTTGAGGGTAATTTAGTTTCTTGGTCAAGTCGTAAACAAAGAGTCATAGCTCAGACAAGTACTGAAGTCGAATACCGAGCTATGGCAGCAACTGCCTTAGAATTGACATGGATAAGTATTTATTGAAATGAACTAGATGAAACAGTCCCTAGGTTAGTTTTATTCTGTGACAATCAGAGTGCTATCAAGATCTCCTTGAATCATGTTCATCGACCAAGCACATAGAGATTGATCAGCACTTTATCAAAAGCAAAATTGAAGATGGGGAACTTGAAGCAAAGTTCATTGGCTCAGATATCTTCACGAAAGGCTTGATAAAGCAAAGGTTTTGGTACTTAAAGTCCAAGTTGTCCATGATGATTACCATGTACAACTTGAGGGAGGCTATTAAGAGATAGCGACAACTGGATCTGAATATTGGATCCAGATCCAAGATCTAAGATTCAGATCCAATATTCAGGCCAGGTCCACCATTCAAGAATTGACGTCTTTTGCTAGCCTGTTTATGTAGGTTTCCTATTTGTATAAGGTTTTCTATTTGTGTAAGGTTTTCTATTTGTGTAAGGTTTCCTACTTATGTAGGTCCCTTATTTGTACAAGGTTTTCTTTTGAGTGTCTCTCTTATCTAGAGAGTTGTTGCATCTGGGAAGGTCTGTATTTCATATTCTATAAATAAAGGAGCAAATCACACGATTTGCCTATTGGGAATTGTAGGATCAGAGAAACAGCAACCCCCACCTATAATGTCTCCCATTCTTCTTCTTCTTCTTCTTCTTTTTCATAGTTGTTTTGGACACACACAGGTACCAGATTTATTACTCCACACCACATACCAAATTTTCCCCTTCTTCGTATCAAATGCCAACAGCAGTGATCTTAAGTCTTTCATGTCTTCACTGATACCATTTATGTCATGCCTAAAAAAGTGCAGTAGTAGTCTGGAAAAAGTGCACTCACCAAATAGACTACTTTCCTCTTCCTTACAACATAAGCAACAATGATTAGCCAGCTGAATTTTCAACATTCTTCAAATTGTGCAGGGTAAATTCCAATCGCCACGACTTGCCATGCAAAAGGCTTTTCCCTAGAGGAAGGTCCTAAACCCCAAATAGCTTTGCAAGGCAGAGGATCAGCACCAGCAGGCAAGAGCAAAACACAGGAAATGACTGAGAATTGACCCCCCAAAGTTAACAGCCAGTTGACTGAATCTTCAGCTACAGATGGTTTCTAATTTTGCAGTTCCTTCAGCAGTTCAAATCATTCCTTGATATCTCCACACTGAGGAGACATTCTTTAATTCCACCTCCCACTGACTAACATCTCACCACAACTCAGCAATCTTTGCATCTTGAAATCTCACCAAGTTACATATTCCAGGGAAGGTCACCTTCAATGGATGATTTGCAGTCCATTGATCATTTCACAAGGATAAGAATCCTATGGTTATTTGTCCAATTGTTGTTACCCCCCCCCCCATTCAACCCTCCGGTCAGACCATCACATGAAATAACTGTTTTGAAAGCATGGACAGACCCAAAAAAAAGTGAACAGCAACCTCCTCCTCAGCTGTGAAGAATGTGTGCATATTGATAAGTGAAAATCTCTTCTTTGAAGATTCTGCCATGCATATTGATTAGGGTGATTCCCCAAAATGACTTTGTTTGGAAATGGTTGCAGGCTAGGTTCCAATAAAGGAGCTCTAATAGGAATTCACTTAGAAGATTCATTTCAAATTACAACTCCACGTAATGTCGTCTTCTTCCTCTTTTAGGTCCTAAGGACAAATGCCCTTCCTTAGAAGCCTGCTTTCCACAAAAGTAGGGAGACACCTCAAAGTTGCATTTGGTCCCCTAGTATTCAACCAGCAACCCATAATGTACATGTCTTGATTATAAGCTTAAGACTAGACTCCTCGAAAATAGCCAAA